>NW_015505599.1:132873-146696 GCF_001515645.1 Sinocyclocheilus grahami | reverse complement strand
ACAAACAAACGTACTACACCAACAAAAACAAACGTACAACACACACACACAAACAAACGTACAACACACACACACACAAACAAACGTACAACAAACACACACAAACAAACAAACGTACAACACACACACACACACACACAAAACAAACGTACAACACACACACACAACAAACATACAAAACACACAAAACAACAAAAAAACGTACAACACACAACAAACAAAAGATTGATCACATTTTGACATTGTCTTGGAGGATATCGGTCTTCAGAATAATTAGGGGCTTCACTGAAATCTCCTCCAATAATCAAGTAAGCAGAGGGGAACTCGTGCCGTTTTTCAAGAACAAGCAAAGAAATCTCTGACATAAGAGATCTATTAAAACCATATACATTAACTAAGATAAAAGAAGATTCATCCATTTGTATCACAACCATTAACCATCTTCCTTCTGATGGAGACAAAATAAATCAATAACTGATCCATTGAAATTTTTACAGAATAAAAGAGCGACACCTCCTGCACGGCGATTCCCATGTCAATATAAAATCTTATTACCCCAATGATTTTGCGAACAACAAACATACAACTCACGCACTCAAAAAACAAACAAACGTACAACACACACACAAACAAACGTACAACACACACACAAACAAATGTACAACACACACACACAACAAACATACAAAACACACAAAACAACAAAAAAACGTACAACACACAAAAAACAAACATACAACACACACACAACAAACAAACGTACAACACAGAAACAAACGTACGTACAACACAGAAACAAACGTACGTACAACAGACACACACAAATAAACAAACGTACAACACACACACAACAAACAAACATACAACATAGACACAAACGTACAACAGACACACACAAACAACCAAACCTACAACACACACACAAACAAACAAACGTACAACAGACACACACAAACAAACAAACGTACAACACACACACACAAACAACCAAATGTACAACAGACACACACAAACAAACAAACGTACAACACACACACAAACAACCAAACGTACAACACACACACACAACAAACAAACGTACAACACACACAAACAAACGTACAACACACACACAAACGTACAACACACACAAACAAACGTACAACACACACACAAAACAACAAACAAATGTACAACACACACACACACAACAAACATACAACACACACAAAACAAAAAAAAAAAGTACAACACACAAAAAACAAACATAGAACACACACACAACAAACAAACATACAACACAGATACAAACGTACGTACAACAGACACACACAAATAAACAAACGTACAACACACACACAACAAACAAATGTACAACACAGACACAAAACGTCCAACAGACACACACAAACGTACAACAGACACACACAAGCAAACAAACGTACAACAGACACACACAAACAAACAAACGTACAACACACACACACAAACAACCAAATGTACAACAGACACACACAAACAAACAAACGTACAACACACACACAAACAACCAACCAAACGTACAACAGACACACACAAACAAACGTACAACACAGACAAGTGTACAACAGACACACACAAACAAACAAATGTACAACACACAGACAACAAACAAACGTACAACACACACACAAACGTACAACAGACACACACAACAACCAAACGTACAACACACACACACACAATAAACAAACGTACAACACACACACAACAAACAAACGTACAACACAGACACAAACGTACAACAGACGCACACAAATAAACAAACATACAACACACACACAACAAACGTACAACACAGACACAAACGTACAACAGACACACACAAACAAACAAACAAACGTACAACACACACAAACAAACGTACAACAGACACACACAAGCAAACAAACGTACAACACACACACAAACGTACAACAGACACACACAAACAAACAAACGTACAACACACACACACAATAAACAAACGTACAACACACACACAACAAACAAACGTACAACACAGACACAAACAAACAAACAACACACAAACACAAAAAACAAACGTACAACACACACACAACAAACAAACGTACAACACACACACACAACAAACAAACGTACAACACACACACAAATAAACGTACAACACACACACAAAACCAACGTACAACACACACACAAACAAACGTACAACACACACAAAACAACAAACAAACGTACAACACACACACACACACAAAAAACAAAGAAACAAAACGTACAACACAACCTCAGATTGTTATGTTTATTGATAATGATATAAATAATTTAAGTGCCTGTGAATGTACAGCTCGCTGTATAACTGGAGTTTGTCATGCAAGACTTCAAGTGTTTTGGTCATAACTAAACACAAATGCAAAAATGAAGATGCTAAATCCCATCGTTAAATATACACTCAGTTGCAAAGACATTTCCTCATTTATGATCTACACTTTTAAAACAGGATTAATCTAATTCAGTTTAGCATAAGGGACAAAAAGGAAAATCATAAAGTGTTGTTATTTCATATACTGCCATATTCTATAGCACTGCAGACCAAATGCAATCTTGACATTGATTGTGCGTTGTAATAATTATGACAAATAAACAAAAAAACTATTGTAAGTAGTGCTGTCAACCGATTAATCCCAATTAATCCCATCCAAAATAAATTTGATGTAGTTTAAATAGTATATTTATGTATATATAAATACACATACAGTATATATATATATATATATATGTATGGATTTATATTCGTATCATTTATATTATATATAAATATATTTAATATATAAACAATATATTTTTCTTAAATGCATGTGTGTGTATTTATATATGCTTAATAAATAGGCTTTCAGACGCAGCTTAAGCAAAACTACTATTTTGGATGCGATTAATAATTTGACAGCACTAATCGTAAGGCATCTCAAGAATCTGATACTATTTAGTAATATATTTTGAATCCTCTATAATTTACTCTGAGAAACAGTCTTCCCTCGTATCACTCCCTCTTGTGCGCAGGAAGCTGCGAGAACGCCATCCTGCCTCCACAAGCGGCCCTGGACGAAGCCTCTGCTCCCTCCTGATAGGAAATAAAGGTACATTAAAACATTCACAGATCCCAAGTTATTCGTTTTATCACATACTGAACTGCTGACCATCCTAGACACGTCATCAGGCACATGTTCGTTCCTAAAGAACTCCATAAACTTGCATAAACTGCTGACCTGACCACGGGCTCTCGCATTCATACAGCATCCACTCGTCTGCTCTGAATGTGCTGTGAAACCACATGGCATGATCCAGCGAGGCGGAAAACTGGGCCCTGTGATTCGGGTGAGGTAACAGGGCCGTGCCCAGGAAAGAGTAGTCCGATACGTACGCTGCCACGCAACAGTGCAGTTTCATATCACCAGGTCCTGAGACACGACACAATGCAAAAATGATGAAATGTTAAATAAGTAACATAGAGTCAGCTGCTCATTATCTAAAATGAACACACGAGGGCGATCAGGATTTTGTTCTTACAATAATGATTTTACACCAGGTAATACATGAGTGAGATTTTTAGATAAGGTAATTATATAAGAGAAATTATCATTTTAAAGATTGCACTCCCAATATTTCAGAGCAAAATGTAGCCAAAACAAATGTTTATTCACAAAAGGATTTGTCAAGATGTCTGTAAAGATTTAATTCAATTCCACTTCTGTCTTTGGCATGCAGTTTAAAAACCCTCATGAAAAAGCAGAAGCATGCTTAACTGTATTGAATGTGCAATTGTAGGGAACTTTTAAATAATTTAATATATGTGTATATTTGAAAATCATCACATCTAATATGTAATTATAAATATATTTAAATAAATGGCATACCCATTTTTAATAGGAATTACATTCAAATATATTTTAGTTTACCATAAAAGCTTTTAATAAATGAAATCCTTCTAAAGTGAAAAAGCACTCTAAATTGTAACTAACTGCATTTGATATCAATGTTAACTATGATACGTTCTCATTTAATTCTAATTCAAATGCAACTAAGTTCCCGAAAACATTACATTCGGCTTGCACTTAAGTATATTCTTTTAAAGTGTATTATTTCCAATAAAAAGTGTGCGGAAGTGTACTTCTTTCTCACAAGGGAATCCCTGGTATTTTCATTTTTTTCCTAGACTGCGGGAACCCTGAACGATGACAAAATGATTTGAGGTTCATCCATTTGAAAAGAAAAACAATCTCGCAACTTTAATTTGAACCTCTCACAGCACATTCATTATATCGCACATGGCATCAATATAAGCATGGTTGCAAAAAAAGGTGGAAAATTTCCATTACATTTCAGAAACATTCCAGAAATTCTGGAAACTTCCCAGGATTGTTTTTGGAATATTCCAGGGATTTGTGGGAAGTTTCCACCCTTAATTATAAGTGTTTTTTTACTGTAAAGAAGTGGCTGGATGACATGCTCGTTATACCTATATGCCCTCTTGCTCGCACCCAGAATAATTTCTTTGGTTCCATGGCAACACGCCTGTAAAAATCAGGTGGGTTGACCGGCTTGATCTCTATAGGAACTTCATCAGCAAGTATTTTATTCAGACCCTGTCGTGTGTTGTCTGCCAGGTTTGGATCGCTGTAAAACAAAAAGAAAATCAAGCGTAAAAGCGCACCATTTGAAACGATGCGCCATGGCAAACACGCTGTTTTGGCTGAGACCTGAGGTAGCGCTGAATGAGCTCCTCCACGGTGAGCAGTGTGTCCGGCGGAGGGACCGAGGGCATGCTGAACTGATGCTCCAGTGGACTCGGCTGCTGCATGTGAAACGACGCCTGACAGATCAGTATGGGCTGTCCGTGCTGAATAGCTTTGACAGATCGCACACAGAAACTGCGGCCATCCCGAGTCCTTTCCACCTGGTACAGCACAGGCACCTTTGGGTCCCCTGGAACACACAATGCTTGAGAAAACAAGCCCAATCGTATGTCCCTGCACAACCGAAGGTTTCTAGGACCCTATATTTTTGTATTATTATATTTCATTTATTGTTTTGTATGCATGTGCAGGAATACCCTTCTCAAAAAAAGGAAAAAGCATACTTTCCATATGCATAAGCCTATTTAGAGAATGTACCTGCTCTCACAAAGTAGCAGTGCAGTGAATGGGCAAAGAGATGCTCACTGACAGATTCAGCTGCAGCTACAAGGGCCTGTCCAACAATCTGGCCCCCGAACAGGCGTTTAGTGCGAGGAACCCAGTGATGTGTCCCTCTGTGAGACAGAAAAGCATGGCACTTTTTGTTAGTGTGTGTGGAAAGGCTTTCAATACTAAGCGAAATGACTCATTCAGATTCCTGTTGTATTGTGGTGCTAATACAGTAACTCTAATATAGTCCTTATATTTGGATTTGTTTACCTGTACAGGTCGGTGTCGAGCTTGTCTAAATTCAAAACACTAGTAACCAGAACACTTCTGAGGTCAGCTTCGCTGTCAGACACATGGTTCGCTACACTATCACTACCGCGTTCAGCCATCTTTACTGTATCTGGATCTGTGCGGAGGGCGGACCTCTTCCGACTCCGAAGCGATTCAAAACCCCTAAACGATTCATTCGCGCAGAAAGGTTCAGGTGGCGTGTTACATTCTTTAAACGCTGCAGTGAAATATTTAGGTAAATAATGCTACGTATTTCTATATTGGTGCATATAAATGGAACAAATTGCATTAGTAATGGGAGAAATGAATCCTTCTGAATCATCGAATCAATTGAACCACGATTCACTGATTCGAACTAGTGGTCGCAGGCTGAGGACATCTGTTGGTCAAATGCATGTGGAAAAAAGATGACCTTTGTAATTTTACAATATACTGTGTCCTTAAATCTTCTGAATCTTTATCATATGTAGAACTAGCTCAATAGTGTGTAATGTAGCTATATGTTTAAAATATATATATGTTTATACAATATTTGTTTTACATAATATTCTGTAAAGGTTCTTTTAAAGTTATGAACAAACGTTCCAGTAACATTAATAGAACATTTGTTCAAAGATAGGCTACCTATCGTTCACAAAAGCATTATTATAGCCTAGATCGTTCGTGGAAGGGTTATTTATTTATTGTTTGTTTGCTTGCTTGGACATCTAACGGTTTTTTTAAGGATACTACTAGTTTCAGAACTAGTTTTAGAGAACATTCAAAAATGTTTGCAAAATTATAGAATGGAACGTCACAGTTTTCTAGGCCTATAACATTTGCTTGACCAAGACATATATTTTTTAAAACACTAAAAACTGGACGTTTTGAATGTTCAGCAATCGGAAATATTTTTATAACTTAATGGGAAAAATTAGCTTAAAAAAAAAAAGAATGTGATGAATAGGCCTAGATGTATGGGCTTACATTTCTGCCACAATTCTGCGCACGAAAGATCATATTTTGAGTGCACGCGCGCGATCTGAGTTTTGTGGAGAAAATGTTCGTTTCGCAAAGAAAAAAGTCTTCCGGGCGCACGGAAATCAATGTTGCATTTAAAATACGTTTTTTGGATGTGTGCAGACCTTCTCTTTTGCGCGTGCAACGTTTCACTAGCTTGCTCACCTGATGCTCGCGGAAGTGAGTGCAAGTGCAAGGTGTCAAGGTTCTCAGAGACTTAGGTGAAGTATAGAATCCTAAAAAATGACCCCTACTTAATAAGAATCACATACTGAAGTGTAGTAAAATGCTTGAAAACTGATCTATATATATATATATATATATGCTTTATAGACAGATAAGTTGAGAAGGACCAGCACCACATCCTCTTGTACCACTGAAGAATTTATCTTCCGGAATCTGGCAGTAAGTTTCGGGAGTTCATTTTTAGTCCATCTCGAGATTTTATCTGTAGAAGACAACCTGCTTAATAATTATGCACACCTGAATATAAGGCGTTTTTCACTTCCAGCCGTCATGAACAATAATATATAGATTATAAGGGATTAAATACAAGATTAATAGTAGTTAAAATTATTGGTAAAATGTGCTTGGAAAACAATAAAATCAGAATATCAACTTGCATAATAATTATGCATGCACTG
Organism: Sinocyclocheilus grahami; assembly: GCF_001515645.1. Classification (NCBI taxonomy): domain Eukaryota; kingdom Metazoa; phylum Chordata; class Actinopteri; order Cypriniformes; family Cyprinidae; genus Sinocyclocheilus; species Sinocyclocheilus grahami. Next base: position 139,597 of record NW_015505599.1, on the reverse strand, counting down.
TATTTGTCCTCTTTCTGGCAGTAAGTTTCGGGAGTTCATTTTTAGTCCATCTCGAGATTTTATCTGTAGAAGATAACCTGCTTAATAATTATGCACACCTGAATATAAGGCGTTTTTCACTTCCAGCCGTCATGAACAATAATATATAGATTATAAGGGATTAAATACAAGATTAATAGTAGTTATAATTATTGGTAAAATGCGCTTGGAAAACAATAAAATCAGAATATCAACTTGCATAATAATTATGCGTGCACTGTACTTTTCCTCTTCTGCTGTCGAGGTAATGCAAGAAATGTTGTGATTGGTTGTCAAGGCAGCCAATCAGAATTTAGCAGCCTCGTCTCTGATTGGCTGGAATTATGGCACATTGTAACGCTGGGTTGTGTTGAGCACCTGAGCTGTTGGCATTTAGAGAGCACTGAGGGGGGCATCAGGTGAGCAAGCTAGTGGAACGTTGCACGCACAGAAGAGAAGGTCTGCACACATCCAAAAACGTATTTTAAATGCAAAATTGATTTCCGTGCGCTCGAAAGACTTTTTTCTTTGCGAAACGAACATTTTCTCCACAAAACTCAGATCGCGCGCGTGCACTCAAAATATGATCTTTCGTGCGCAGAATTGTGGCAGAAATGTAAGCCCATATATATGAATCTCTCTTTCCCAGGATATTTTGCCTTTGTGTGTCGTGTTTTGGTGGGAGGAGAAAATGTAAAAATCTCTGATTTTTAATCTGCCCAAACATTTCTGAGTCAGTCTGATCTGATGGATTCTGTCACTCAAAAAAGGCTGGTGAAAGACGTCTGTGTGGCTCCTCCTCCACTATTATAAAGAACACACAAGAGGGCGACACAGGCTAACTATTCTTTAATTCCTCTGACAAATCTCTGTAACACTCTTCTCTTCAATCTGTTTCAGATAACGCTGATTGCATGACATATGACGACGCAAAAACACACAAACACGACTTGATGTTCGTCCACACATTAAAACCACTCATGTCATCAAATTAATAACAATGCTAATAAATGCAAGTGAAACCCCCAGATGCGCCTCAGTCATCATCAGCGCACTGCTCTCCTCCTCCAGCGCTGCTGCTGCTGCTGCTGCTGTCAAACTGAATCACATCCACCGCCGCAGCACGCTCGCTGCTCACATCCACACACGCAGCTCGGCTTCTCTGTGTTCTACCGTCTGCTCTCATCTCCATGGCCACATCGGATGGATCAGAAGATTGCGTTGTGCAGCGAGGGAGATCTCACAGTGACCCGAGCATCCTCACCGACACTCGTGTCGTTTATACGAACAGCACAGGTGAGTGATACAGATGCCATGTGCAGCAAAACCGTGTCTCTTTACCGCAGAGATATCTGATTTGACCATGGCGGAGGGATTATCGAGAAACACTGATGCATTGCCCACTGATGTTAGTTGTTGATGAAATGCATCAGTGGCATGTATAGACTGTGTTGTTCATCCTAGCTGTGTTCGGTGCTGGTGCTGATGCTGCTGTGACGCTGCTGCACGGGCTTCCCCATGACTGATGGATGCTTTGGGTTGCACATCCTGAAATGTCCAGCATGATGAGCTCGTTTTAGTATTTAGACATTAAAAGCAAGATATTCACCCAGTCTTTTTGCCTTCAGTGTCCTCTGCATTTGCCCAGCAGCACGCGCTATTAATTACAGCTGTGATTTTACTGACCTTTAGTTGCATTGAGTACTATGCACTAGATTGCGATTCATCCTGGATGACTGGATGAAGGATGAGCCTTCATTACTTCAAGTTGTAGCAGAGTGTTTGTAATGGCTTCATTAGAGGGGGATCAATACAATTAGCTGAGACGGGCCCAATCTATCACAAAGATCCTTACAGCTGTTGAGTGCCAGTTTCGTTAGTTAGGGGTATGTGAGAAAGCAGCTGTTAGTATAAGCAGTTCTGAATGAATGCTCAGTTTGTAGTTCTGTAGCGGTGAAAATGCAACCGTATCCGCCGCAATAAACATTTATTCGGTTGTGTTTATCTCTGAGGTTTGTGATATTATTATTTCTAACCTGCATCACTTTCCATTAGCATATGGAAACTCCCTCACCCTGGAAGGCTAATGTGGGAGTAGTGATTGAAATGTGTTAAAAGCTCTTTGTTTGGACACAGACAGGTGGTGAACGTTTATCCTTGGATTTGGAGCTAATCACACCAGCCCAGTAACATATCAACAGCATAATACAGGTTTACATAGTGGCTTACTTAACTGATGCACACTTTCCCAAATGATGTGGTATGTTAGAGTACTGGATACTGCGATATAATCAGTGTATGTAGCTACTAGTCAGAAAATTATGTGAAGTTTATGTAACCTAACCATGGTTTGGGGAAGTTTTTTTTTTTTTTTTTGAAGTAATGCATTACAATATTGCATTACACCATAAAAAGTAACTAATTGCATTACTTTGTTACTTTTTATGGAAAGTAATGCATTACTTTTCCATTACTTTTTGTCACCTGAGCTGGGCTTTCTTATTTATTTTTTATAAAAAAATAAAACTCTCTTAACATGTGGATAGGAGACAGTGAATAAATGTGACTTAAATTACTTATTTGTAACTCAGATATTTCATTGTAAATTTAAAAGGTATGCACTATTTTACTAGTTACTTGAAAAAGTAATCTGATTACATAACTCATAACTTACATTACATAACTTAGCATTACCACCTTGTTGTGCAACTGTAGAGTTAAAATGTACTTAAAACACCGCTTTCACAAGTACACTTTCATGACTATGTTTCTTAACACATTTAAGGATAACATGCTTTTAAAAAGTGCAGTTTGTACTAATGTAAAAGAAGTTACTGTGAAGCAAAAACACTCCTGATGCACATTCTTTATTCATTATTCATTATTTTAAGCTTAATTTTTGGTAGAAAAGGTACATCACCATCTTGCTCCGACCAAAATGACTTCCAAACTCATGGATACTTCTCATAAAATACTCGTAAAAAAATACTTGTAAAACTTCCCAGGAGGGCTTGAATACACCACATGACCATACTAACCAGAGTCACACATATTGGACAGACAGCTCAATGATGCACAATGTTGTAGCACTCCAACCATCACTTGATAACAGTGTTGTAGTGGAGCAAAGCTAATTCAAGACTAGTCCAGGCCAGGCCATGAGTAGGTTGAGTCCATGTCAAGAAAAGGATGATTCAGAGCAGATCATATTCACCAGTCAGCACAGACCATACAATTTATCTGTAGTGACTGAACAAGACCAAGACCAAACGTACTGGACAAAATGAGCTTTTTCAGATTATGAGAAGATTTATTCTCTTAAAAGATACATCAGTCCATATAATCACATCTCAGTGCACATCAGAATATTGGCAGCATGCTGCATAACAAAATGCGACATGGCAGTGATGCCACTGGCCAAGCTTTCTCGTCTCTTTCACTGGTGAGGACCAAGCCTTTCATCCCAGCTGCACACCCACTGCGGCTTTGATGTCGCCTCTTGAGCCTGCACTTGAGAAACAGAGCCAAAGTCCTCATTCAGAAAGACAGAGATAAACAGATACGGTACAGGAGGAACGCTGGAAAGAGGACATGACGAGGTTTCCTAACTAGAGAGAGCATCAGCTGTGCAGCACATGCATGAATGTTTGCGCCACATTTACGTATTACGGTCCAAACAGACAAGAGATGCCGAGCTGAATGGTCGAACAGATTGTTTAGGGTTGAAGACGGAATCTGTCTGCACAGATGTAGCCCACACTAGCTAACCATTGACCCCTTAGTCACACGTTCTCCCAACCAGTCAGCGCAGTATTGTTGAGTATTAAGAGCCCTTCCTCCACACTGTGGTGGGCAGCAGCAAGCCACTGAAGGGTCTTTTAAACTTGTAGCTGTGTATTGTTCACTGGATAGGATGTAGAGACTGACTCATCGGCTGCCGAAGCAACACTTCATATGGTCCATGAACTGTAATTTCCACTGACATTCACTTGTCTCGAATTGATTATCTGGGTAATGTCATATTTGTGCATGTAATATAGAGCTACAGGGATGATGTATTGTTGTAGGCCAAAACCCAGAAATGGGTTCGCATTTTAGCACTATGGGTTTTTGGTTAAAGTCTGTGGTTTACACAAGCTCAAGATATTTTCACGCTTTATTCTACGACATAAAATAACTCCCTTGTGAGTCACCGTCGCTCCAGATGAGCGAACCGAGATATTTAAATTCAGTGACCTTGTTCAGTGGCTGCCTTCTAAAGCCTTCTACACACTGCATGATTTTTAAAATGCTATAAGATCATTGCAACTCACACTGTGCGACATGGGTCTAATAAACTTGGGTACGACATGCATGCAGACTGTACGATGATGAAATATATTGATCCGTAGTAATAATACTTCGTTACAGTACTTAAGTATATTTTGGGAGTATCTGTACTTTACTTGAGTTTTTATATTTCAGCCTATTTTTACTTTTACTCCACTACATTTCCTAATTAAAATGTATACTTTTACTCCGATACATTTCCCCGAAGTATATTCGTTACTTACTACAAAATAGTCAGAAGTCAGAAGAACATGGACTGCAGAAAAGCAGGTTTGACGAATCAGTGGTTTGGCATTTGCAAGTTAGACTCATGCTCATGTTCATCTGTGTGCGCACAACTGGCGATGATTCATTTTCCACTCAAGTCAAGTCTGGGGTGTGCGATAAACAGTATATTGTCTGCGATAATATGGTAAGTGTTGTTGTAATGATGTGCGATCTGACATTATCAAGTAGGCTATATCACCAAATCACACACAGAGTGCACACACGTTGATTTATTAGTCTATTAAAACTCAAAATTCCAGGCATTCTATATTGTAGATGGCAAAAATGCTTCTGTATGCTTTTTATATTTATATAATTTAATATAGTTAACTTAATCTATATCACACAAAGAGTACCATTTTTCTGCAGATATCAGCATGAACATATTTAATAATCATTTTATACAAGTTCAGTAAAGCAATAAGTGACTTAACATAACAAAACATAATATTGCTTGTTTTTGCTAAATTTTGCTAACGAATATAGTTACAAACAAAGATCACAGCACTGTTTTGCGGCTCTGAGCAAAGGATGGTGTTTACTTATTGAATGAATCAGCTTTTTGAACGAATTGGTTGAATAAATGATTCAGTGATTCACTCATTAACTCTTGCTGCATTAACTCACTCAATGTGCCTACTTATACTACGCCCTTAAAGTATGTACTCTTTTGGTGAAGAAAAAGTACACACTTTTGAGTGTGTAGTAGAAGAGTAGGCGAGCTTTGGGATATACTATCACGTCACACAATTGCGTCTTTAACGGACCGCTCTGTTACATGCACCCTGTCACTGTAAACTCGCCTGTCAATCATCTTGTCACAGTTAACATCCTCCACATTTAATTTAATTTAACTTCCTACGGTACTGGAGAGAAAATAAGTAGCTCGTTGATCTGCCAGTCGTGTGTCTTTCATGTGGAGAACTCTGCTCATATTTTCTGCATAATGATGCGTTTAAAAATTCACGACCAAATGGATGTTTATAAAAGTTCACATTACTGTTGCAGATGAAATATAACATGGATAACAATAAATAAATATTTTTTACCAGGTTAAATGTTGATTATTAGTAACTCAAACCCCTTTTTGTAAACCTCTCTACCTAACCGTCGATCGCGTGCATCCGCCACGTTTGTAGTTTTTCTAACGCGTTTTATTCGTGTTTGTAGTTCTGGACCGAACCTTCGCCAAAGCTCAATGGATTGTGGGCAATTTTAGCTATTAGAGTGTGCACGGATCCACACTACAAAAATCGACCTGAAATAGTAGACCATCTGGGGACTTTTGGCATACTCTTTTCAACATACTATGCTTTGGGACACACTTATTCTAATCTCACATACTATTTAGGATGGATAATATGAACATTGAGACGTAGGGACAGTCAAATGCTTTGTTTCTGAATGAATCAGTCGTTTGAATGAATCAGTTGAATCTCAATCACTCACTCATTAACAGTCACTTGCTGCCACCTACTGGCGGTTTTAATTTCACATTTCAACTATTTTTTTTACGTTTTAAAATAATTTCAAATAACAGTATTCAGCATTTTATGTTAAAAACAAAACATTAAATATTCATCTGTGACTGCAGGTTAAATGCATCTATGTCCCCTCTGAAATAGACTTATATTAAACTGTGTAAAAACATTAAATTCAATTTCAAATGCAGATTCCAGAAATGTTTTCTTATGTTGGAATGAAAGACACTAAGTACCAGATGAAGTGTTTCTTATTCTTACCCAAAAATGCAAAATGGAAGAAAGAGTTAAAACTGAACACAATCTAGCTACTCAAGCTGTGTATGAACATTTTATATATATTATTTATTTGCTTCTTTTCCATTTTGCATTTACTTGTACTTTTACTTTCAATACTTAAGCACGTTTAAGATTTATTTCGTACTTAAGTACAATAAATATCACATACTTTAAGACTTTTACTCAAGTAATATTCTAAACGGTGATTTCAACTTCTACCAAAGTCATTCTCTGGTAGGATATCTGTACTTTTACTTGAGTAAAAGTAAAATCAAATGGTTCAGGTCATACTTAGAAGGAAGAGGTTATTATGTGAGTATAGGAGAGCATAAGTCTAAGTGGACGTCCAT
>NW_015505599.1:96935-131182 GCF_001515645.1 Sinocyclocheilus grahami | reverse complement strand
TAGCTGTGCATTCATTGAATGAGCACTGTGCGATGTCCGAACTGATTGCACTATATTATATGTATAATCGTTTTCTTAAATTCATTTTAAACCTCTTAAATCAATTTTTTAAATCATTTTCAAAGTTTTTAAATTCCTTGTTTTATTGTCGTGATTATTTTTTTCTTTTCTTTTATGTAAAGCACTTTGAATTACCATTGTGTATGAAATGTGCTATACAAATAAACTTGCCTTGCCTTGCCTTGAGTATGGCTTTCAGGTACTTTATACAGCACTGTCCGTAGGCTATGATGCACATTTCTATAGAAGAATAAAATGTCATCAGCATGCGCTAGTGGTAAACAAAAAGAGCATGATGAATCACACTTTGGCAGTTGAAGGTTTTATGTATGCTGAAAAAAAGTGGAAGTGGCGAAAGAGGAAGAAAAAAGTTTGAGGTAAGCAGTTTTATGTTTTAGCGCCGTGTTGCGTTGATTTAATGTCGCATTTTTATTGGCTGGTCAGTAAACGTGGGTATCAGCAAACACACTGTGCAATGATCATGCTGAATTTCTGACACTGTCAAAAAATTATCGTAGTATCTTTAGTCGCAAGACCATGACCACTGCACGACATAGGACCACCGATTAGGAGCCACGATCACAGAAATTGCCAAGATTGTTTCACGATGCCAGTTTTTCATCTGGGACAGCCGAAAATTGTGCAGTGTGTCTTGGGCTTTACTCTGATTGTTCCGTCGGTCTGGGGCCCGCACTCCATGTACTCAGTCTTCTTGATGTTGAGGTGCATTTCGTGCACGTTCAGCCACTCGCTCCGTTGATGTTCAAGCCCACAACGGGATTCGTCAGCTTGAAAAATATAATCGGCGAATAGATGTGACCAGGGCTGAGGCACCTGGATGTCTGCCATGGCCATGTCCATACAAAGGATGAACAGGAGTGGGGAGAAGGCGGATCCCTGTTGCACACCGACGGTGATCGGGAACCCTTCAGACAGGCCAGCTGGGCATCGGACGACGCTGATGGTGTTGGCGTAGAGGAGCAGGATCCAACTTCGGGGCGCCGTGAGAGTGCCAGATGAGGTCACGGGGCACGCGATTGAATGCCTTCTCGAGGCTGAGGAAGCCCTTGTGTACTGGCTGGTTCTTCTCCTGGTGCCTCTCCAGCCACAGCCTGACGGTGTAGATCGCACCAATAGTTTTTGTAGCGGCCTAAAAGCCAACCAAAACCACAGGAGCTGAATGCAGGAATAATTTGTGACACGTCAAACATACATTACGTTTGCATCTTGAAGTTTATTTTATCCACCGAATACTTAACATTGAGGCATTTCTTGAAGCATCGGGAGATCATTTGAATCAAGGCAAGACTTTGAATAAAACTCATAATAAAACCTACACTCACCCCCTCCCTTCCTGCCAACCCTTCCCACAAGAGGTGCTTTAATTATGAAATAATTTATGACACTCCCGTATTTTCCCACAGTCACATGACATCACACTGGCTCTTATAGTCCTGCTTGCTCTAACAAATCCACACTGATTGGGACTGATGGAGACGGGCGTCAATTACGTGCTCAAATATCTTCATGGTGTGGCACAGCAGGCGGATTGGCCGGGTGCTTTTCCAGATCGGTATGGTAACACTAGCAGCCCACACTGAGGGAGTCATACCCTCGTCGATGGTCTTGTTGAACTGTTGAGAAAGGACTTTGTCGCCTCTGTGTCCGACTAGCTTCCATGCCTCAGCAGGAATGTTGTCAGGTCTGGGGGACTTTCTGTTTTTTATCCTTTTGATGGCAAGCTTGACCTCAGCAGGGCTGATCAGCTTGTGATTGGTTTGTAGATTCAGCAGGTGTGTCAATCAATACAATGGGAGTGGCATAGAGTTTGGTATAGTGCCAGGCCTTCACGGAAGCCACCACCTTCTTTGCTATCGTTTTAAGTCATCGGTACTCTTGCCAGTCGTTGGTCGGCCACAAGACACGCCACCACTTTCAAGAACTCTGCCTTCTTTGCCTTTCGTGGCTTATTGAATCTCGTTGGTCTACCACTAGACCTACTTGTCAATGAATCATCATCTAAATACAGAGTTTAATGGTGGCATTAAATGTCATCGCAAAGAACAGGTAAATTCATCTACTCACAAGTTGCTTTCACAGCCTTGTGTTTATAATCTCGTTTTTAACCAGGAAGATCAAACTTGGCACACCACAGCTCCAAAAGTATTTTACTTGTATACATAAATAAATATTTTTCTACTTTTGAAGCTGTGATGTTGCCAACTTTGCTCTTCCTGATTGATACAGTTTGTGGTTGAGCACCCACATTGAGCATTTGGCCTGCTGGATGTGTGCACTTTGATTGTAATCTTTGTATAATCTTATTTTTGCTAATTATTCTAACTCAAACTTTCAGTGAAAAAGAAAAGACTGACAGTGTTGGGGGTAATGCATTACAACTAACTCGAGTTATTTATTCAGATTACTTTTTTCAAGCAACTAAAGTAACACGTTACTTTTCAACTTACAACGAATTATTACTTTTTCAAATAAGTTACACAGATACTTCCTTCAGCCTGAGGCTTATTCATTTCACTTTTGGTGTGAAAGGGCTCTTACAGTTGCCAAAAATATAACTTTTTGGTTTTTTGTTACAAAAACAAATAAGCAAGCCCAGCCCAGGTGACAAAAAGTAATGGAAAAGTAACACATTACTTTCCATAAGAAGTAACTAAGTAACACAAGTAGTTACTTTTTTTATGGAGTAACAATATTGCAATGCATTACTTTTAAAAGTAACTTTCCCCAACACTGAAGACACAAACAGCTGTTGGAAACTCAGTGGTGGTGACATTGAAGTCACACAACGTGTAGTTTTTTTTACAGTCTACGTTTAGCTTTTTACTAATGCCGATTGTATTTAGGTTTCAAAATTCATAAAAAGTTGTGTTCATTTGTGAAGATTATCATGATGAACAAAACATGAAAGAATAATAAACTTTTGTTGCTCACAGACCTTATTTTCTGCAGTAATCCAAAAATCCAACAAATCTAAAATTGTTGGTTGGGTTTCCTTTGGGTTTTGTCGAGGGAATCAGGGTGATGCTGACTTCTACATAGCAACACACTAAAACAATCAGAACAACTTGGGAAAACCATACAGTAAACCTCTGGCAAATATTTTAGCATTGCAGTGGAAATTTTTGCATGAACAGGCACCACTCATGTTTTCTTCAGAAAGTGTAAAAATCTTACATTTTCTGACACTGATCTTAGACCAGTTTGGTTTTTGCAAATGGTTGGTGTTTGGGATGCGGGAGCTGGTCACAGATCAGTATGAATCTTTACAGATCAGTCTCTTTGTCCTCTAGTCGCTCCAGGGTGTCTTGATCTGGATTAGCTTCCTCCTCTAATCGACAGGAACCTATTGGATCAGTTTGCTTGTACATCAAAAGACTACTCCACTTTTTACCCATGATTCTGGTAAAATTCTTATTTTCATTGCATAAGACTCTTAAATGTTCCAGTTTTTTGGACTATTGCCTCCCCCCCCCCACCCCCACCCCACACACACCTCGTTTGTATTCATGTTTTATTAATCAGCCGTCTATATTTAGCCAGTGTAGGGTTTTTGCAGTGAATATTCAGAGCAGTGATTAATACAGAGCTTGCAGGATGAGCTCTTCAAAGAGTCTTGCCTGTACTGCACTATTGTTGAGGTTGAGGACAAAACTCATGGCAGAGCTATTACAGACCTCTTGCCTGCTCCATTTCCTTCAAACCGTCTGAAAGTATAATCAAATCAGTCCAAACAATTAAATATTGAACATGCAAGGGAGAGGGAATTGTGAATGAGCTGCGTTCTAATTCTGCTGAATTCTGAGGAGCTTTCTGTGGAGTTCTGCATGCACACATAGATTTTATGTGGGCCTGATCAGCTGTTGTTTGTTTCTTTAGCTGGATCATAAATGTGAACTTTGCATCATTTGCATAACACATTTCCTGGTTTTAGTCTCCATTCTGTGAATTTTGGGATGACTGGAATAGTAACGAGGGAGGCGTGAAGGCAGGGTCGGATCCAAATGCAGCTTTATTGTATCAGCATAGTCAAACACAGGCAAGGGTCAATCACCAGTGAACAGTAAAAGGAGGGCAAGACAAAAGAGTAATCCAAACACAGGCTGTGGGTCAGGGCAGGCAGCAATAAGTCATAAGGTAACAGAAAAAGCCAAGGGTCAAAACACAGTTACAGACTAAACAAGAATACAAAGAAACGCTAGGTAAGTAGCAGTAGCAAACAATACTTTACAGTGAGTGTGTGTGAGAGAGCAACCTTTATAGTGCTCCTGATGGAGAACAGGTGTGTGTGTAATTAGTTCCAGGTAGGGGGCTTGTGGGAAATATAGTCCATGGTGAGAACTTACCGGTTTGGTAATGGGAATCTTAAGAAATTAAGCAAATCTGGTTCAGATTCCAGTTCCACTAACCCAATCTCAAGGGAAACGCAACTATTTAATGAAATGACAATTTTATATGAATTTTTAGAATTTCCCTAAACCTAACCAGTGGGACATAAGAGACATCATCCTTTATTAACCCCCCGGAGCCGCGTGGAATACTTTTTATGATGGATAGATGCTCTTTATTTTGCTTTAAAATCTTGACCACCATTCACTGCCATTATAAAGCTTGGAAGAGCCAAGATATTTTTAAATATAACTCTGATTATATTCGTCTGAAAGAAGAAAGTCATATAGACCTAGGATGGCTTGAGGGTGAGTAAATCATGGGCTAATTTAAATTTCTGGGTGAACTATCCATGTAACGATTCCTGAAACTGTTTGACTGATCCATTACAAATGACCATTTCAGACACTTTGGCAAATTGGTCTACGCTTCTTGCTGTATTTTGCAACCAGACAGAATAACACAATAGAAAGATGTATTTTTGGCTATTGTCTTTTTATTGTTTCACACAGTCTAGTATTTTCTCTCTCATCGCATTCTATCCAGACTGCAAACTCACAGCTCAGCTAAATATAATTTCTATCATTTAGTAGCAGCAGGAAATAAGGGTGGAGCTTTAAAAAAATTAAAGAAAATTAATTGATTCCCAATTAGACTCAAATCCATGCATTTTTTTTTTTGGGTAATTAACCATGTGCATGAACCCCTTCAGGATGTTACAAGTCATCCTCACATCGCATCGGCGTCCTGATCACCTTGTCTGGTTGTAATTTGTGATAATGACTTTACTGCAAGGACTCTGCATTCATTGTCCTGTATGCATTATAATATGTTCTGACCTCTGTTCTTATTAAAGCTGTGTATAGGAGACGGGACATAATAAATGAGAGTCCTGTGACATTATTTGAGGCACTCTGGGAAGTGTCGGAAAAACGAGGAGGTCTAAAAAAAGGCACCTGCCTGCCTGTTCCCCTGAGGACTGAGAAAATGGTGCTAAAGAGGGAGGTTAAGAGACGAGAGGCCCTGCCAAATGGATCTGCAGGAGTACAGCATTTCTACGCAGCCTCTGTGGAAGTCTCAGCACTGCTGAGACAACAATTAATCGAGTTTGTTTACACTGTGGAAACCCATAGAAGTCCTTAGTGCATCCCAAAACAAGACTGTATGCTCAGACTTCTGAGGAATAAGGCAGTTCTGGTAGCTTGTGAGGGGATTACAAGCGTGTTTGGTTCTCATCCAGTGTCACGATGTCGAGGCAATTGTTAGGTGGCCACCTGGCCGACAGCAGGGGTTATGGTGGGCTGCGCTTTGGGAAAGTTCTGCCCAAGGTCAGCGATGACCCATCAGTCTCATGCGACCTTCAGTTTCACTGTATATGCGCAGAGCTTTGAGGGAAAGAGCCATACAGGACCAGTGTTGAAATGTGACATTAGAACTGGGTCACTATATAATTCTAAAATTCGATTCTAATTTTTAAAAGGATTTTTCAAAGTTGTCAAGATTATTGGAGTATGTTTTACAAGAAAATACAATTTCAGTCTTTCTGATTTCATGTTTAAATAAATGTGTTACTTGCTGTTTCTTTGTAATTATTTGTGAAATGTATTAGACATCTCTGAGTAAAAATTGTTACAAAGTAATCCTACACCATGTTGTGTGTGTGTGTGTAGAATTTCACAAAAACATGATCTATCAAAAACTTTATTAATATTGCATTAAACTTACTGTGCTTTTATTAATGTGCCAAGATCATGGTAAATATTTTTTTAAATAAATGTCATTTAGGATTGCCTGGGATCTTCTTTATTGAGTGGTGTTACATTTAGTTTCACCTAATTAAAAGTGAACAAAAATAAACAGTCACTCCACTGACACATTTTCTTATTGAACTAACTCTATTCATAAAAAAGTTACGTTCACCAAAATTGATCTCAACAATCAAATGATGTTTCTCATAAAATTCCTTTTGATATTTTTATATTACTTGTCAGACATCCCTAATACTATTTATTAAATAGTTAATTTGTTATATTATTTATAGTTTTTCATTCTACTACTATTGATTCTAATCCCTCTGACATCTGTGTGGTAACTATTAACTATTGATATAGTTATCGTTCTTAGTATGAACGAACCTTTAGCTTCAGCTCATCTATATGCTGCACTCCTGAAATAAATAAAATCAAACCTCAGAAATATCCTCAAATTGTGGTTTAGCCAGTACTAATCCTAAAATACTAGAATTTTAAGAAGTTTTCCATCATTTAAATATGATCGGAAATGTGATTATTCTTTTGGTCTTCATAGAGTAAATGACTGTTGAAAGTCCGAGCTTTAGGTGCAGTGTTTTTTGCTGCATCACACTGTGAGCTCATTCAGGGCTCTATTCTCCACTGAGTTCGCTCTGGAATAGTTGTAATCTGTCACGCTGACAGCAGCGTTTGTAAACCTGAATACACACCCTTGTAGTCAAACTCCTATTACTGACTTCTCCGGTTCCCCTCCCACTCTGTGCCATGCAGAGATTTCCCTGACTTCCCGAGATGAGCACCACTCATCAAATCCCAAGGCTCTGACATGCCTCACTCCCATTGGATGGTTTGAATGACTGACATTGGAAGGCAGGATCTCTGCTTGAAGCTAGCTGGAGCTTGTATCTACAGTGGATCTAAAATATGAATAGTTAATTATAACTAGTTATGGTTAATTATTCATATTTCCCCATGAGCTGATCCGCTACAAAGAGAAAGCGGGAGTGTTTGTTTTTGCACTGACCAGCTCGCTAAAGCATGCTTGAGAGAGCAGAGAGATTATGAACTGTAGCCATCACTCAAGACGCTCCACACTTCATTAAATCAACATTTTGCACACGCCGCCAGAGAGCAGATTAGCTCAAACGCCAGCGGCTCTTGAGAAACGAAAAACTGGCATGTAACGCAACTACTCTTTTCTTTGGATGCACACCAATCAGTATAAATCAAAGGATGCAAAACAAACCAGAACAGTGGGTTATGATGGAAAAGTGATGTGCCGATTCGTTCTATTAAAGAAATAATTCACCCCAAAATGAAAATTTGCTAAAAATGTACTAACCCTCAGGCCGTCCCAGATATAGATGAGTTTGTTTGTATATGGGAACAGATTTGGAGGAACTTAGCATTACAGTGAATGGGTGCCGTCAGAAGTCCAAACAGCTGAGAAAAACATCACAGTAACCCACACCAATCCAGTCCATCAATTACCATCATTAAGATGGATTTGTTAAGAACTTATAATAGCAGGTATAATATCCTCTATCCATAATAACGCTTCCTCCAGTGTAAAAGTGGTCTGGTCTGAATCAGGAGAGAAAATAAAAGGGCTTATCACAAAAGGGAGGAGAAAATGTGTTTGATATTTTCTGTTGTTGATGTTGAGGACTGTGCATTCATTCAATCTGCAGTATTCTGGCACAAATTCATCTGTCAGATAGAAGTGAGCCAAGTTAGACAGATGCCAACATGGGCCTCATCCTCGAAAGCCATGAACAAATGTATTTTACTTTATTGGGTGGAACAATGGTAATGTGTGTGAATAGAGTATTAGTGTAAGCGAGATTAGCGGCAACCACGCTGGCGATGCTAGCGGGCTATATGCTAATAGCGGACTCGGAAGTCAAAAATAGAACTAGTGCTAACAAAGCGCTCTGATTGTTTTTGTTGTAGAATACGATAGGGGATATATTCACACGTTATAAAACTGAAAAAGGATGGTGTATAAAATTGATTTTAAGATAAAAAATTAGACGACAAAGAATTAACTTGACGGAGCTCAAACTCAAACCACACGGCAGCAACAAACAGGAAGTGACGAAAATCGTTTCTTTATACTAGTCACTCGTTTCCATGTAATGGGGACTAAAGTCTTCAAGCTCCAAAAATGGATGCAAAAGCACCCCAATAAGGACTAAAAGTAGTCTATACGACGCTATATGCACAATATTCCAATTCTTCCAAAGTCATATGATGGATTGTTGTGATGAACAGACTTGAAATTGAAGATCTCCAGTGAGCTGATAACCACGGCAATGAGCTGGAGGATCAGATAAGTCGATTTCATGAACAAATAATACAGACTATAGTTTTATGAATCTGATTTAAAAAAAGGTAATAAATAAATAAATAATTGGACATCACTTTTGTTCTACTATTCTTGAATTCATTCATTCCCTAGAGTCTCATTTTAAGGGTATCTTTGTTTACAATTTTGTCCCTGTATTGTGTCCTGAATTCAGACCAGTTGTGAACCATAGAATATCCCATAAGGTCATGTGCGTTTGGGGGTTGGGTTTACTGACCTCCACAGGGAGCCCCATATGTCGTTCAATCCTATCTTTTGCTTTATTATTTCCATGCCGTGCTAATCTGAAATGGCCCTAGGGGAGTGCAGTTAAGATCCGCCATCCATGCACTCCTGACTGCTCCAAGTGTCTTTTATGAATGATTCACGCATTGACCTAAATGCTTGCAGAACTGAATAACACCAAAATATGCACATTTAAAAAACACGCCCACCTGATCCTCGTCTAACTATATGACATGCATCTTGCTATATCAGACGCCTCCTAAATGATATATGTTGCCTAGATCTCAACATGCCAATCAGAGAGAGAAAAAAAATCATAATGAATCTGTTAAGCCATACAGCATAAAAATGCAGGATGCTCTGCATATGGAACGGAGAGCTTTTCCCTCATTTTGGGTGGTAATTAGGGCAGCATGCTGATGCCCAGCAGGACGGATGTAGCTGCCGCTCACCCACACATCAAAGGAAGCGTGAGAACGAGGGATTGAGAGAAAAACAACACACTCAGAGAGGTCACGAGTCAGGATCGTCAGTCCCCTGTGATTGCACTCGAATTTAGACAACAACGTATATATAAGCCATTTTTATGGTCTCAACTATCAAGATTACCTATATTCATTATGGATTTTCATCCTTCTAGGCAATAGCAAAATCCACTGTTGCTGGATTATGCTTTCAGACTGTTTTACAGAGTAAATATTTTCAAACTTGATTACTCTTGTGAAAATGAAGTACACTTCTGCATATTTTTAAAAAGATTATTTGTGACCCTGGACCACAAAACCAGTCATAAGGGTCAATTTTTCGAAATTGAGATTTATACATCATATGAAAGCTGAATAAATAATCTTTCCATTGATGTATGGTTTGTTAGGATAGGGCATATATACATATTTGGCTGAGATACAACTCTTTGAAAATCTGGAATCTGAAGGTGCAAAAAAAAAATCAAAATATTGAGAAAATCATCTTTAAAGTTGTCCAAATGAAGTTCTTAGCAATGCATATTACTAATCAAAAATTAAGTTTTGATATATTTACGGTAGGAAATTTACAAAATATCTTCATGGAACATGATCTTTACATAATATCCTAATTATTTTTGACATAAAAGAAAAATCTATAATTTTGACCCATACAATGTATTTTTGGCTTTTGGCTGCAAATATCCCCCAGCGACTTAACACTGCTTTTGTGCTCCAGGGTCACATGTATTATGGAAATAATCCACGTAATAAAGTATATACTTAAGTGCAAACTGAATGTAATGTTTTTGGACACTTAACTGAATGTTATTTACATTTGATTGAAAATGTATCTGTTGAAATTTATATTAAATGCAAATAAAAAGAGTGTTTTAGGACTTACATTACACTTAAGTGCATATGTAAATTCATAATTATATTGTCTTTGAAGTATGGTTAAAGTGTACTGCTGAATGTATTCACAAGCAATTGCAGTAAACTACAATATACTTCAATGTCTAATGTATTTAAATATATTTGTAGTTAGACATTTGATGAACACACGATGATGCTGCAATTTAGTACATGCAAAATAACTTTAATTGTAATATTGAATAACACACTAGATTCTAGAGTTGAAATTATAATCAAGTACTTTACACATGCTTTAGTATGTTCGTCAACACATCAAAATCAGTGTACTTCATTAAAGCAAAATAAAAGGTTATTAAAACTTGATTTAAAATGTATTTTAAGGTAAAACCTTAAGTTTTACTTTATTACAAAGCACACCTTTAAAGTGTACTTGGTGTACTAAAGTGTTAAGAAACAATATTCATGAAAGTGTTTCTCTTTAAGTACACAAGAGACCTTTTATTTCATTAATACATTATCTTCAAGTGCATTTTTAACGTACTCTAAAGATGTGAGGCACACACTACAAATGCTAAGTTCACTTCTTTTTCACAAGTGTATGGTTGACCACTATGGCTTTTATAAAGTTAGCTGATTGATGAGACAATGCCATTATATGCGTGATGCAGGCTGATGCAATTAAAACAAGTAAAAAAAATTAAAAAATGTAAATACTTTCAGCCAGTCACTAAAATATTTGAAAACAGACATTGTGCATTGGCAAGGCTAGTAGACTTTGGCTTCAAACTGTCTATGCTGGCACGGCTAATGTTGTGAATCCAGGCATTATTATTTTCTACTCTTGTTTTGGCTGTAAACAAGAGTTTTGAAAGGCAACATTTGAACCTGTTTTGGATTTTGATTGAAAATGTATCTGTTGAAATTTATATTAAATGCAAATAAAAAGAGTGTTTTAGGACTTACATTACACTTAAGTGCATATGTAAATTCATAATTATATTGTCTTTGAAGTATGGTTAAAGTGTACTGCTGAATGTATTCACAACCAATTGCAGTAAACTACAATATACTTCAATGTCTAATGTATTTAAATATATTTGTAGTTAGACATTTGATGAACACACGATGATGCTGCAATTTAGTACATGCAAAATAACTTTAATTGTAATATTGAATAACACACTAGATTCTAGAGTTGAAATTATAATCAAGTACTTTACACATGCTTTAGTATGTTCGTCAACACATCAAAATCAGTGTACTTCATTAAAGCAAAATAAAAGGTTATTAAAACTTGATTTAAAATGTATTTTAAGGTAAAACCTTAAGTTTTACTTTATTACAAAGCACACCTTTAAAGTGTACTTGGTGTACTAAAGTGTTAAGAAACAATATTCATGAAAGTGTTTCTCTTTAAGTACACAAGAGACCTTTTATTTCATTAATACATTATCTTCAAGTGCATTTTTAACGTACTCTAAAGATGTGAGGCACACACTACAAATGCTAAGTTCACTTCTTTTTCACAAGTGTATGGTTGACCACTATGGCTTTTATAAAGTTAGCTGATTGATGAGACAATGCCATTATATGCGTGATGCAGGCTGATGCAATTAAAACAAGTAAAAAAAATTAAAAAATGTAAATACTTTCAGCCAGTCACTAAAATATTTGAAAACAGACATTGTGCATTGGCAAGGCTAGTAGACTTTGGCTTCAAACTGTCTATGCTGGCACGGCTAATGTTGTGAATCCAGGCATTATTATTTTCTACTCTTGTTTTGGCTGTAAACAAGAGTTTTGAAAGGCAACATTTGAACCTGTTTTGGATGAGCTATTTTTGACTAGACTAGCAACAGAGACGTATTAAAACAAAGAGAAGAAGGATGGTTAGCATGCAAGAACAGCGGGAAACTCTGTATATTCGTGCAGTGTGTGCATGCCCAAAGATTAAATCTGATCTGAAGCATGTGACATATGTATGTGCACATCAACAGAAATCACTTTAATTTAGTTCAGATTCATCAGTCGGAATGATTTAATGTAATGAGTCCATGTAAATGTGGCTGTTGACTGGATCTCAAATGCATATGGCACTTACATAATTCTTTATTCATATTACGGAAGAAAAATAATGCCATATGTCTTTGAAACAAAAAAAATGTTGAATAGCACTAATTGAAAAAATAATGCATTGCATTAAAGGGTTAGTTCACCCAAAAATGAAAATTAGGCTGCGTTTTACTCACCCCCGATGCATCCTAGGTGTATATGACTTTCTTCTTTCAGACGAATCCAGTCGGGGTTATATTAAAAATTGTCTTTGATCTTTCAAGCTCTATTGTTGCACTCTGCGGTTGTTGCATGCTTCAGTCCAAAAGAAGTGAAATAAAAAGCACCTTTCCATAAAAAAAAGTGTCTCACACGGCTCCGGGGGGTGAACAAAGGCCTCCTGTAGCGAATCGATGCGTTTTTGTAAGAAAAATATCCATATTCAAAACGTAATAATCACTTGAATCTAGCTTGCGCTGTTGTAAAACGGAAGCAGTTCCGGGAGCATGACGCATGAGATCGGCGTTGCGCATGCGCTGCTCAGAAGTGACGCACGCAGAGAGATCGAAACAAAACAATGGTCACTAATTAGAAGTACAGAACGAGGATTTGTAAAGAAGAATGTCGGAGGATTTCGATAAAAGCCAAGAGGAGACTGGTTTTCCTTTGCTAAAGTAAGGAAACTTTGCTTCCTTTGATCCTGTTAACAAACGTTGGTTTTCACGAGACTCACCGGCGCATGCGCAGCGATGAACTCATACGTCATGCTCCCAGAGCTGCTTCCGTGTACAACTGTTGGCGCAAGCTAGATTAAAGTGATTATTGCGATTTGAATATGGATATTTTTCTTACAAAAACGCATCGATTCGCTACAGGAGGCCTTTGTTCACCCCCCGGAGCCGTGTGAGACACTTGTTTTTATGGATGGGCGCTTTTTATTTAACTTCTTTTGGACTGATGCATGCAACACCCGCTGAGTGCCATGAAACAGCTTGAAAGATCAAAGACCATTTTTAATATAACCCCGACTGGATTCGTCTGAAAGAAGAAAGTCATATACACCTAGGATGCATCGGGGTTGAGTAAAACTCAGCCTAATTTTCATTTTTGGGTGAACTAACCCTTTAATAGTGCTTGCATTTTAATGCCTTGTATTTCCATGGCTTGCATTTGTAGGCCCTGAAATTTAACATAGTTGTTTATTTAAGCAGTGAATATTTCAATTCAAAATATTTTACACACATTTTCATAGTTAAGATTCAGTAATTCATATTCACCTTCCAGAATTCACTTCCAAAATATTCAATCTGTTTAAAAATACGATGTATAATATTCGACTGGCAAATTTCGGTCCAGTTTATTTCACTTTCCAAATTCGCTTCCACAAATTCAGTGGTTAAAATTCGACAGAAAGTTCACCTTTGCACATCCGGGAGCTGCAGGAATAGCAGTAGAGCCCTGATGCATGATCTCCAGCTGCTGTCAGTCACTCACCAGCAGGTGGCACAAGCGGCTGTTGATGCAGACCAAAACAACAGGTGGATTAAGTCATTCATTCATAAAAACTGATCTGCAGAAATAGAGCAAGCGCTAAGTAGAATTTTGATTATCGGTGCCAGTATAAACATGTGGAAAAGCTGATTGTGTGTATGTTTAGTTAAACATCTTGTTAAAGCTGTTTCCCGTAGCCTATAAGCAGCTTTCTCTACCACAAAGGAGATTATAATGCTGTTTTACTCGACGCTGGGTTTTTTTGTTTCAAAGACATATGGCATTCTTTTTCTTCCATATCATCTACACTTACATTTCTACACTCTGGATAGATTTTGTTCATGGTCAGTCGTCACCTGCCAGTGGTGTACATCTCAGTTGTGCTGTAATTAAATAGAGAGTTTCCTTTAGTTTCCTAACGAGAACTGAGAGTATTCCTTATCTTCCAGATAGACATCTGCACATCCCCAGAGAGTGTGATTGTTCATTTAACTGCTGAATAGGTGCTTGCAATAAGGTCTGGTCTGCAGTTGTTTGCCTCACAGACTGCTAAGATTTGATTACTTTTACTGTGGAGCCAAAATGCATTGTGTGCACTTCAAGCATGCTGTGTGGAGTTTCAAAATATTCACCGAATGAATTATTTCCATGCCACATTTTATATATTGTCAGAATCAGGCGTTTCAGTTACAAGAGCCCACCTTGAATGCATCTGTGTGTTAGTGGTTTGCTGATGCACAGCACTGCAGTGGCATATAAAGATGTCATAAGTGCAGTTTTGTAACTCCTGTTCACTTTCTCTGCGAGGCGTCTGCACCAAGGTTATTATAGTTTTGCATTTTTTAATTTGTTTTATTTTAATATCGTTTTCAAATTTGCAATAAAATTTAGTTTCATTTTTATTATTTTATTGTTAGTTTTAGTTTAGTTTTTATTTTGTGAACAAATTTCTATTTTGTTTTTATATAGTTTAGTTTTAGCTTTAGTAATTGAAGTTTAGCAGAATTAACAGATCACTTCCAGTCCGCAGACCTATGGTGCTTTTCCACTGCGTGCTACGGCTTGGCTCGGTACGGTTTGTTTTTCCACTGCAGTTCAGTACCGCTTTAGAGTGGGCGGGATTATCTGATGCACAGCACTGCAGTGGCATATAAAGATGTCATAAGTGCAGTTTTGTAACTCCTGTTCACTTTCTCTGCGAGGCGTCTGCACCAAGGTTATTATAGTTTAGCATTTTTAAATTCGTTTTATTTTAATATCGTTTTCAAATTTGCAATAAAATTTAGTTTCATTTTTATTATTTTATTGTTAGTTTTAGTTTAGTTTTTATTTTGTGAACAAATTTCTATTTTGTTTTTATATAGTTTAGTTTTAGTTTTAGTAATTGAAGTTTAGCAGAATTAACAGATCACTTCCAGTCCGCAGACCTATGGTGCTTTTCCACTGCGTGCTACGGCTCGGCTCGGCACGGTTTGTTTTTCCACTGCAGTTCAGTACCGCTTTAGAGTGGGCGGGATTATTCACATGTCGTTATAGTTGCGCCGCCTCTACTGCTGCGACTCCTGAAAAAAACGTTTTCATTCCGCGTCGCCCCATCAAGCTCTCGCTGGATCCGCTCCTCTGCTATCAACGAGAGGAACGTCTGTATTTCCTCAACAGACAACAAAACAGCCACTTTTTGGTCGTTCAAAACAGTTGCGTTCGGTCCTTCGCTGGCTGTGCTGATTTAAATCTAGCGGTTCTGTTGTGTCTGTGTTGCAAGCTCAGTGATGCAGGTAGTGACGATTCTCTCCAGCCAATCCGTGATCAGCAGAGTTTACACGTCACGTTTTGGTAACGGTACGGTTCACTTGGAACCTCAACCGAGGTGGTACTAAAAAAAAGTACCTGGTACCAGGTACTGTACCCAGTGGAAAACTCCCCAAACGTGAACCGTACCAAGCCGTACCATGCAGTGGAAAAGTGCCACAAAGAAAGACTTTAACCTTATTGACGCAAACGTCTAGCTTATTCGTGTGCATGCTCTCCAGTCTGAAGGCCGTCAAAGATTTCTATTTACAATTCGCTTTGCATTTATTTTATAAATGTTATTTTTAATGCTTCTATAAAGGACCAACGGTCACGTATAGGCCTACTGCAGAGTGTAAGGAGAGACAATCGCATTTAACAGTAAAGGCATATTTAAATATGTTCTTTTCATTTGTGAAGAATTAGAAGTGTGCGGTTTATGCACTTTTGTTCAAAATAGCCTGGCAGATTGTTCACAAGATGTAGGCAAAATTTTGTATTGTTTACAGAAAGGATGCATGTTGTCATCTTTTTTTCTGTTAATTATGTTGCGCTGCTATAGCCATTCGTGCTACAGCTGAAGTGAATGACAGCTTAGGGAGTGCTCTTTGCTCGTTTTCTGTAGTGTTCTGTAGCCTATTATATAATTTAATTTTTAAAGCTCCTATGAAGGACCAACGACCACACTGCAGACTTTAAGGAGAGACAACCGCATTTAACAGTAAAAGCTCATATCTGAATATGTTCCTTTAATTTATAAAGAATTATAAGCGTATGAAGCTGTTCATGCACATTTGTTCAAAATAGCCTGGCATATTATTGTTCACAAGATGTAGGCAAAAGTTTTGTATTGTTTGTAGAAAGGATGCGCGTTCTCATCTTTTTTTTCTGTTAATTATCGTGTTGCGCTGCTTGTCTATTTTTCTTCAAAGCACCAACTTAGAATGCCTAATGTTGGCTTGATTTCTTGTATTACATTTTAATTTAATTTAATTTTGCCTACCTGGTGTAGTAGATTTAATGCGAGTGCCATTCGTGTTGCGGTCTTTATGTCAAACAATTCGGGTACAGAATTAAATTAGTGATGCTGTCGGATAACAGGTCGATTGTTCTGTTAAGTACTGCTGGTGCGAGTTTACCAAACAGGACCCGTGCAGGACTCTGCTTTAAACTGCTTTGCGTCTCTCCGTCAGATAACCTCACGTCCATGATGCACCATTGACAGGTATTTCCCTAACCCGCCACACAGCTCATATATTTTTCCGCCACGGAGTGAGAAGAACGTAATGATTACGAAAACTATTATTTATTTTTGATAATTATTATTTTATTTCAGTTAATTTTTCAATAACTGTTGTTAGTTTCGTTTCATTTTAGTTTTTCATTTATTTTGATATTTTTTATTTTATTTCAGTTTGCGAAAATGTTTTCTGATCAATCGTTTTCGTCTTAGTTTTCGTTTACGAAAATAACCTTGGTCTGCACAGCTCAGGAGAGATTGGCCCTGTGGAAGTGAATGGAGTGGCTGATGCATTAGTCATTCTCATGCTCACCTCAGTGTCGGACGCGGCTGCTGTAAGGCTCACTTTCATAGAGCTGGCTACTTTCCCAACCTGTGGCTGTTTTATCTGTCTCAGAGGAGTCCCTTATGATCTTTCTCAGTACCACATATGAGACTATAGAGCCTCTGGTTACTGGGGCCTTTTTATTAGCATGATTTAAGATTCTATGCTTTGAACAACCTTTTAAGATGTTTTAAAATGTAGTATTGTAATCATATAATAGATTGATAATATAATAAATAGAATATAATTCATTATATCTGTAACATTTTAGATGTTTTTGAAAGAAGGCTCTTATGCTCACCAAAACTGCATTTATTTAATAAAAAAATACAGAAATATTACAATTTAATTTCCTGTGATGTGCAGCTGTATTTTCAGCATCATTACTCCAGTCTTCAGTGTCACATGATCTTCAGAGATCATTTTAATATGCTGATTTGCTGCTCAAGAAACATTTCTGATTATTATGTTGAAAACATTGATATTTCATTGATATACACGCGTGCATTATTATTAGGCATGTTGATATTCTGATGATATTTTTTTTCCAAGCACATTTTACCAATTCCAAACCACATCAATCTTAATAACTACTATTCATTTTGTATTTAATCATTTATGATTGATATATAATTGTCCATGAAGGCTGGAAGTGAAAAACTCCTTTTATTCAGGAATTATTAGGCATGTTTTCTTTTACAGATAAAATGAGCCAAAAAAGAGGTTTAACGCTTTACTTGGGTAAAAAAATCCTAAAAAATGACCCTCACTTAATACGAATAACATTCTGAAGTATTGTGAAATAGGCCTACATTAAGACAGATCTTTATAGGCTTTATCGACTTATATCATATATTTGTGGAAACTGTGATTATTTGATGAAGTTCAAAAGAGCAGCATTTATTTGAAATAGAAATCTTTAGTAGCATTATAAATGTCTATTTATAGTCTTTACTGTCACTTTTGGTCAATTGAATGTGTCCTTGCTGAATAAAACAAAAGACAAAAAAAAAAATACTTTAAACCCCAACCAGTAGTGTATAAAGACATATAATTAAAGGCAAGAGGGGATTTGGTTCAGAATAATTTTTTGAAAGTCTCTTCACATACCGAATCAATCACTAAGTTAAGTGCTCTAAATGTATTTATATGTATTTATATCATCTGTTGAAGGCGTAGGACCATAAAATGTTCACCCAATCATAGCCCTCAGCCCAAGGATTATGAAAGGCTGTATACCTGCCTGTTAACGTATGTATTTGCGTACTGCAGATGTGATACTTCATCAGTGCGTTCATTACGCTATTGTAGAGCGAGTGAGAATGGAAGGCGTTATTATTGTAATATTCTGCGCCTTGTACTGTAATGTTTTCTCACCGTTAATGAGACATGAGCTAATCTGACAGCATTGATGCCGTCTCTCATCGTGTCTCTGGTCAGCCTCTGGTCTGTCTGTGTGCGGTCATGTGTTTTGGAGGAGGCGTGGCTTTGGAGAGTGATTTGCAGGGAGGGTGGGATCTTATGCTTTCAGAGCTAGCTTGCTATTAGCCTCTCCAAAATCACCTACTCTACCTTTAATAATAAGCCAATTAATTGTTTGCCGATAACTGTTGTAATGCTGGAGTGCTACTGTATTACCTTAAAATCCAAGATTAGGTAAAATCACGATTACTTTCCTCCCTTTATTTCCTGTCTCTATCATTAAAATAACAAAAAGCATCCCAATCAAAAACATTCAAGACAAACAAGCACATGAGGCTGTTTTGCTGTAGACTTAAGCTTGATGAATGATGCTGGATGATTCAACGCTTTCAGACGCACCTACACACAAACACAAAACCTTTTCTGCTGTGCTGCATCCCGTTAATGGCAATATTTTGAGTTGAAAATGACTTCCATTGGTACTGCAATGAAGGAGGCGTGACAACGGAGTGGGGATCCATTTGCAGGCTTTTTTAATAGAGAGCGTAGAAAAAACAGGCAGGGTCCAGAAACAGCAAACAGTAACAGCAGAGACAAAGCAAAAGAGTAATCCAGATAAACAGGCGATGGTCAGGGCAGGCAGCAAACGATCAAAACAAGGAAACAGTCCAGGATCAAAACACGATAATCAGGAAACAAGGAAGGCAAGACAACGGGAGGCTAAACATTCAGTCACCAGCAAAGTCAGTAGCTGTGTCTCATTTAGAAGGCTGCACCCTCCGGAGGTCGAATCCTCTGGAGGTCGCACCCTCTGTAGGATGCATATGTGAATCGGCGCCGGCATTTTTCAAATTAACAACGGTTGTTCACGGCGACGCAAAGAATTGTGGGTTATCTGTAGCAGCGAAGGATACACCTCATGCATCCTCCGAATTCCTGTGAAAGAAGGTCGCATTCGAAGGTCGCATTCGGAGTGTCCTACTTGCTTTTCTGAAATGAGACAACCTCGATGACGTATGCAGCCTTCGAATGCAACCTCCGGAGGACGCAGCCTTCTAAATGAGACACATCTAGTGTGTGAGCGTGTGTGCTACATTTAAAGTCTTTCTAATGTGAGACAGCTGTGAACTGATGATGAGATCTGATGAGAGACAGGTGATTGCAATTGATGATGTGTCCAGGCAGAGGATTATGGGAAATGGAGTCCGGGTTGAGTGGTAAAGGGTACAGGATGGGGTGCCCTCTAGCGGAGCTCATGTGCATTAATTGAGTCGATATACTGTCAATATAGCTTTCTGGAGAAAAAATAAATAAATACTTCGCTCAGAGGCCAAGCTGTGTTTCAAAGGCAATGAACTGTTGATGCAAAAAGAAGTCTGGCATCCTGTGTGAGTCCAGGTAAATCCATGTTGATGACTTTATTTAAATTACCATGCCACAAATTCTTCCATATTCATCCCTTCAGTGTCTAAGACTTCAGCATGAATGAATTCCCAAGGCCCGAAAGACAGGAAGAAGAAAAAAGATTAGCAGCTTGCAGCAATGAACGCAATGCCTATGCATATTTAATGCTAAATGCAAAGACTATTGCTGTTGTGTGTCTGCTGACAGTCCTGGGCCATAAATATTTTGTATTCTATACGGTCAAAGTGCAGTTTTAGCACAGAGACAAATCAATCATAAAGCACTCTGCAGTTCTGTGACAGTAGATACATTCTATTGTATACGTCTGATGCTTTCATTAACGCCGAGTATCTGCTCTGATGTTGTTGACTCCACTCCCATGAGCCTGACAACCACTTAAGACTTTAAACAGCATTTATGCTGCCCCGACCGCAATCGATCATGTCTGTAATACAATATTTCTAAATATTGACTGATCTCCATTACAAGTCCTCAGAGATACTTTCTCTCTTTAATGCTGCGTTATTTACCGCTGTAGTCTCTGGGACGTCCAGACGATAGTTAACTCATTGTTCATATTCTTACTGGTTCTGAACAATGTGAAATCAAAGAAGAGGATTTGATTCTGAGCTGCTGTCACAATCAACAAACGGAGACTCGTTCCATGGGACTCCCATTATGTGGCAATTATGGACACAGATCAATGTGATGAAACATTAAAAAAATTGGACCACAACTAATCAATTTTACATTATGACCTAGTTCGGGTTGCCAATTTGTTAACAAGCCCATGAATGCTCATGAAGAGATGGAAGCAAACAAAAGCTCTTGACATTTTCCTGTACGCCATCAGTCTCTCATACTGTTATTTGCTCTAATAATGTAGCTGTGTTGGTGATGTTATGATGGTCATTTAAACGGGGACAGTTGGACACCCAAAATGAAATCTCAGTCATCATTTACTCATGTCTTTTTTCTTTCTTTCTTCTTCTTCTGAGGCCAGATTTCTAGTTTCTAATCTTAAAAATGCCATAATCTCTATTCAGAATGATTCCTTTCTCAGCAGCAATTCAGGGAGTCATATGGCATGTGTCATTAGCATTAGTATGATGTAAACAAGCGATCTTGGCACCAAGGAGCTGCAGCTGAGATCTGAGTGTGAAATAAAGCAACTCATTCTGAACATGCTTTCAGAATGAATCCTGTGTGACTCCAGATGTGTAATGAAAGGGAAGCTATCTGAAATGCTTTCAAAACACCCAGAGAAAGAGCCGCTGAGTGTTTACCAGTTACTTAACAGTGAACCCATGTACCCTTGACTGCATTACGGCCTATTATGAGATGTGACATGTTAATGGATAGTTTACATGTTATGTCTCATCTAAACCAACATTTCTCTCTTGTCTTCTTGTATAATGAAAAATGTTTAAATTATTATAATTTTTGCAAAGATACACAAAGGCTTCGGAAGACCGCATTTATAATATGTTTATGCAAGGATGCAACCACATATTTAATTATATTTTATTATTAGCATAGTATTATTACAATATTAGCATATTCTTCAAAAAAAAAAAAACCCTGTTGTGCTGCACAGAAGCAAAGAAAGAGTCATGAAACAACATGATGACAGTGTTTCCCTTTTTAGGTGAGCTGTCCCTTTAATGGCAGGTTGAATTTGTGACAACTTACCCCTTAAAGTATGTTTTTTTTCATGAACAGTAAGGTTAGAAATGTCTAATAATATTTGTAGCCAAAACTTTAAGGAATGTGATGAAAAAAATGTACTTTAAAGGGGTCATATGATGTTGCTAAAAATAACTTTATTTATTATATTATAAGCGTGTGACGGAAATGTTACGCCCCTACCATACTGTGATGATGCCCTGTCAGGACGGAGCGATGATTCAAAAACATGAAAACCCATTATAAGCGAGGCATTCGTTGCAGTGGGGACATGATTATGGATTATAATGACTTATACTGTCTTTTTACGTGTTGTGTTGCATCGCGCCGCGTAAACATAAAACCATGTCTGCATTTGTGATCGGAGAAATGATAAACAACAACCTTTTAGGTAGGCGTGGTTGACTCTTAACTTTTATAAAGAATATCTCTTTGGATTTGAGACTTTAGTCTTTGCAACTTTACAGATCTTCTTTATGCACCAAGAGCTTGTAACACTCCAAAGAGAAAGGAAAAATTGAAATCGCATCATATGATGACCCCTTTAAAAATTAAAGATGCCTTTACAAATATGGTAGACTGAGAACAGCTGTAACACAGTGAATAGTCTGAACTGTCATCATCTGTGTGCACATTCACATTAGCATCCTCTCTCGTGTCTGAAAGATTTTCAGCATGTAGGTCATATTCTTGCAAAGATACATTTTCATACTATTTCATTGTGAATAGTTTGTTATTCTAAATGTAATTCTAACGAACACATCTTGCCTGCATCTAAACCACATGCTCTTATTTCAGTGTGGTTGACAAACTTGTGGATATTTCAAACAGATTGCTGCATGCATTCATTTTAAAAAGCTTTAATATGTTAAAGACAGTAAACATTATCATTCAACTTAACTGTACATGTGCACGTACACTTTCCTTAAGTTTTGCTTTCTCCATGCAACGGGTTTTCTAGCGTATTTACTTCTCAGGTAACGTCAGTGGTATGATCCAATTCAGGTGTGAAAAATGACTTTTTCTGACTTTTCAGGGTGCCTAATAATCAAGTAATATGCTAAATATTGTACTAAGTGTACCGGCAGGGCTATTTTGCACACTCTCGCTAATTTT
This sequence comes from Sinocyclocheilus grahami, assembly GCF_001515645.1. Taxonomy (NCBI): domain Eukaryota; kingdom Metazoa; phylum Chordata; class Actinopteri; order Cypriniformes; family Cyprinidae; genus Sinocyclocheilus; species Sinocyclocheilus grahami. The sequence goes on along the minus strand of NW_015505599.1, from coordinate 108,507 downwards.
ACCTTTGAACGAACCTATGGAACATCAAATATTGTTGAAATGTATAGATTATTGTATTCCTAGGCTATGTGCAAAAAGAGTACATACCATTGGTGAGATGTGTGGGAGACTCAAGCCTTAATAAGGAGGGTGAAAAATCCATTACAACCATTATTACACATGCTTTCATGGTCAAGGGAAAGATTTGGCATGAGTCGTTTTGTGTTGGCTCCTGTTGAAGAACTTCCTCTTGCTTCATTTTCTCGCGGTCTAATAGCAGAAGAGGTCCTGTGCAGATGTTATGAAACACTCAAGCAGCATACAGAGGGAGAACAGAAAGCACCAAATCACATTCATAATTCAGGGAAAGCCGTGTAGGGGTTCATCGCGTGGGGTTTACTCATCGATTTTTCCATGCATATGTCTCTATATCGCAAAATATGTTTATGTTTTCACTCCAGTGGCTTCTGAGCATCCCATAATAAATTCTTCAAAACAACATCTAGAAATTATAAATAGAGGGATGTCTGGTGTGTGTTCCGTGCCGCTCGACTCTGATTGGCTCTCGAGGGTTTCTAGTCGCTCTGCGTGGCAACAGCCTCCCCATCCACCCAGCAACCCCCGTTAGTGATGCTGCGCTGCAGCATCTGGAGGAGTCGTCATGGCAACGGCACTGTGACCCTGGGTTGTGCTTTAGCTGCGGTAACTAAAAGGCTTGACCTGGATTCTGCACTGCTGGTTTAGTAAGACATGAACAGCTGACCTGCTTTACATTGCCTGGGCTCTGTCTGACAGCACCACACCGGCATCTTGGAAAAATCTAAGCTGCATTGCATCCTCTGCTCTCTATAGAAACTTTACATGCGATAGCAATACTGCTGAGTTGTTATATAGATGCCTGACATTAATGCACAGTTTGTTGAGCGTAATACACAGCACGGCTACTACATTCAGCATGAATAACTGTAGACAAACATACATGATTTTGTTATGGCTGTTTTAACATAAATTTGAAAATGCAATTTTATTTCCGTCAACAATTCTTTGATATCAGCCTCGAAACTACAGAAATTGTGTGCTGTTCTGATTGCATTGATTCACCAGAGCAGTGTGTGATGTATGGACCATTATAGGCTTTCACTAAATGAAGCATCAAATTATTGTATTGTTTGTTTTACATTAGTGATTACATATTTTATGGTGCTTGCTAATGCAAGCATAGCTATTACTAACACTCACACTAATGCTGAAATGTATTAAGACTCTCCGTGCTATGTAGTTAATACCAAGAATGATAACTATAATGGTAACATTATGTTGTTGCTGTGGTTTTGCTGTCTGCCACTCTAAATGCTTATTACAGTCAGGTGGATTCTGTATTTACTACAAATAAAGACAACTTTGAAAGCACTGTAATGTTTATTAGGATGTCTTTTTTTTTTTTTTTTTTAAATATGCATCATATGTTTTGTTATGTACTAACAAGTGACTAATTACAATAGTATTTTATTGTATTTCTTGTGGGGAGTTTTATTTGCTTTTAGACAAACTGAACAAAACAGGTTTAAACTTTTGATCTGACCAATATAAAAATGCACTTCAAATATGGTTGTTTAACATTTTTCAGTGTATGATATAAACCCACAATGGCAGCGTTCTTTGAAAAGCATCCTTTTGTGTTTCAGAGAAATAAAAAATAAAAGCATCTGTGTTTGGAACCATGTAAAAATAACTTCTCTTAAAAATAAAATTTTTACCTTGATAGATTATCAAGGTAAATGTAACGAATCAGCTCGTATTTGTGAAATCTAGCTAACAAAATATATATTGTGTGTTTGAGTGGTCCAGACGCTATATAAATCTGCATACAGTATAGTTCCCAACGAAGGTATTGTGTAGTGTTAAACATGCTTGCCTTCCAGTGGCTTTGCTTTTTTCCAATGTTGCATTATACTATGGGGAACACACCCCAAAATATCTCATTTATATCATATTGTATTTATATAAATCAGGGTTGGACACCCCTGATCTAGTATAATGATGGGAGCTCTGCACATATTATCTAAAGAAAGGATTGTTGAGGATTAGTCCATCACTATTCCTTCTGATATAAACAGGTGTTGGTTGTTGTTGTTGTCTTTTAATTTTCGTGCTGTTTTAGGTGTGACAAACGGAAGAAACAGACAGAGATAGAAGCTCTCAGCGCTGCCCACGGTTCATCTGCTCTCTTCCTGAGGTGTCAGCTCTCCATCTCAGCCAGACTGTGTAGGAGAGATGCTTCTATTCCTGCTCCGGCGCAGCGCTGCCTCATTATGCTGGACCCTCTAGCTCTTACTCAAAGGGTCTTGTCACGAGTTTGATGGGGTTTGAGATGGACTCATCCAGTGCCAGCCTGTCTGCTAGATTGACGTATGGAAGTCAGTGTGCATTTGGAGTTGGTCAGTTTGTGCCTTGAGTTACAGGACTGAATTGATTTCCGTGGTTAATTCAGGACGGCCTTTTAAAACAGTCAGTTGTTTGTGTGTTGGTGTCTGCGCAGACCATGTGAGACAGACATAATGCGATGCTGTGTGTCCACAGAACAGGATTCACCTGTGAATTGGACATCTGCAGAAAGTTAAAGAAACCGGTGGCTCTTTATTTGAGTGACATGCTCTTTTGCATATGATTGAGCATACAATGAACATGAGCTGTCAAGCTGGACTTGCCGTGTCTTGATCAGTCATGTGACTAGTAAGTGTTACGTATCCGGTCCATGAACTTCCGTCTGCTAGCCATCAGAGGTCACCCTTTCCATTTTCATTGACTCTCGCACTACACACTGTTACATATCCCATCATTCATTGCACTGATTGCACACAGCACTGATTGCACACAGCTGTTTCATATCACTCACTCACTATTTAACACTCCATCTCACTCCTTCTAACTGCCGAGTATTGTTTAGCGCTTATCGTTTTGATAGCTACACTACGGAGCCTGTTCAGTTTACCCTGCCCTAGCCTAGCCTAGTCTTGCCTTGTCTGTTTTCTCGGTTTCTGATCTTTGCCTGTTTTCCTGGATTTATCCCTCTAGTCTCGCCCTTGCGATTCTGTTCGCCGATCGTTGACCTACGCTAGCCCTTGGACTATTCTTGTGTCTTGCCCGCCATATACCCGTTTGCCACTGTTCAACCCTGCCTGTGTTTCTGACCTCCTCTGCTTTTAATAAAGCTTGCACATGGAACTGCACGTCTCACGTCTTGTCAGCCCCGTAACAGTAAGAACCAACGGCGTTTGGAATAATTAGTGTCAAACTTGGTTCCATGTGTTTTCACACAGCATGCTTGAAAATGTGCAATATCTTCTGTGATTGCCTTCTGTCTCTCCCTTAAACAGTGCTATTGTAGGTTTTCATAAGACTTGTAATATCCTTCGGAGAACCAGAAAAAAAGCTTTGTGAATTTAGTATTTATTTCATGTCTTTACATTGTTTAGAGCATTAGAAAAAAAATCAAAAAATAAAATTTTTGAAAAATGATATTTTATTCATGTTATGCTATGTCTTCGGTAGAGGACACCAGGACTCAGTTTTTCTAAAAAAATAAAGGGACATTAAAAGGCAAAGACAATGGATTTTTTGGACCAATCAATTTTTAGATTTCAGGATTTTTTATGCCAAAATTTGTTTAAGGATGCATGTTAATGTGCTGTTGGGACAGCATGTTGAAAAAAACAAGTGTAATAATGGGAGTAATAATTTCATGAAAATATTGATATATTTTCCTATTCAATTGTTTTGTCTTCCAAAATGCATAATAAACATTATTTTAGTCCCAGTGTCCTCTACAGTGGACATGTATACAATTATAACAGAAAGTCATATTTTGATTTGAAACCCCATAACATTTTCCTAAGATGCTGATTTATGACAAACAATTTGAAAATTAATCAGATTTAAATGATAATTGCAGAATATTATCATATTTCTACAATTTTATCACTGAATTATTATCAGCCATCTTTAAAGACCAATTCGCTAACATATCATGTCCTCTACAGAGACAAAAACTCCATATCTGGGTCTCAGGAGGCTATAATGCACTGCTTTTGTGCTGTTTTTCATCTTGTTTTAGTCCTTTTTTAACGAAAGGGAAAAGAGCAGCATATAGGTTTTTCACAATTTCTCTTTTTGTGTTCTTTGGAAGGAAGAATATCATCGAGGTTTCGAACAACATGAGGTTGAGTAAATAACAACAGAACTTTTCAGAGTAACAGATCCATTTCTGGTCAGTTTTTCAAGTGTTTCTTTAGCTTTTGAATTGAAACTAATGTTTTGCCTTCGGGGAGATGACCCATATGCTGTGGTAAACAAATGCTGTTGGCCCAGCAAATGCTCAGCCATGTGTCCTGAGATTCGACACAGGCCTTGTTGCTGTATGCAGACACCATTCACTCCCCAGAGAATATCATTGGCCCCTTTTGCAGCTGTTATTAACATCTGTCCCAGGTGTTCTGATGTCAAGTGGACAACACCAAATACTGGTGTGAACTGCATCCGAAATGTTTTGTGATGCAGTCAGTAGCTACATTTACATGCACCCAATTAATAACTCTATAATCAGACTGATGTCTTGTCAGACTGAAAAGCCTTCATGTAAAAACCTCAATCGATCCAGATGAGCTCAATCCAAGAGAAAGCTCGATCAGATTGAAAGAAGGGGGGTAGACCTGAAATAATTTAATCAACAGGGGAAAAAAACTGTTTTCTAAATCAGATTAAAAAACACTTCAGAAATGCAGTTCTGTGCTGTGTGTGTTTACATATGTTTTATGACTTATGAACGTACTGTATATACAGTATGTTTATTTACATCTCATGCATTATGAACTAGTCAGTGGATGAGACTGAATATCTACTAAATATTTGCTAAAAAAGCTCTTCTGACAGATATGTGACCCTGGACCACAAAATCAGTCATAAGGGGTCAAATTTTCAAAATTGAGATTTACACATCATCTGAAAGCTGAATAAATAAGCTTTCATTGATGTATGGTTTGTTAGGATCGGACAATATTTGGCCGAGATACAACTATTTGAATATCTGGAATCTGAGGGTGCAAAAAAAAATCAAAATATTGAGAAAATCTCCTTTAAAGTTGTCCAAATGAAGTTCTTAGCAATGCATATTACTAATCAAAAATTAAGTTTTGATGTATTTATGGTAGGAAATGTACAAAATATCTTCATGGAACATGATCTTTACTTAATATCCTAATGATTTTTGGCATAAAAGAAAAATCTATAATTGTGACCCATACAATGTATTGTTGGCTATTGCTACAAATATACCCAGCGACTTAAGACTGCTTGGATAGTTCGCCCAAAAATGAAAATTCTGTCATTAATTACTCACCCTTGTGTCGTTCCAAAAGCATAAGACCTTCGTTCATCTTCCGAACACAAATTAAGATATTTTTGATGAAATCCGAGAGCTCTCTGACCCTCCCATAGACAGCAATGCAACTCAAATGTTCCCAGGCCCAGAAACATAGTAAGGACATCAGTAAAATAGTCCATGTGACATCAGTGGTTCAACTCTAATTTTACGAAGCTATTCTCGTAGCTTCGTAAAATTATGGTTAATTTTTGTTCTGAAGATGATCAATGGTCTTACAGGTTTGGAACGACACGAGGGTGAGTAATGAATGACATAATTTTTATTTTGGGGTGAACTACCCCTTTAATATCAGGAGTGGACAGCTTTAGGTTCAGCACGTTTCTGCTGGTCTGTGTTTTGTTGTAGATGTGATGGACCAGCACAGAGCGCTTCACTCCGGTTGTCTGGTGTCAGGGGTCAGAACTCCCCCCATCCGCCGCAACAGCAAACTGGCCAGCCTGGGACGCATCTTCAAGCCCTGGAAGTGGAGGAAAAAGAAAAATGAAAAACTGAGACAGGGCTCTACAGGTGAGTTAGAAAAAGCATTTCAGCTTTCATGCTATTACAATATATTACTATAATTTCAGTAATAAAATTAATAGTTCCATTTCTAGATTCTGACAGGTTAATGCTAAATGTAAGAAAAATCATTCAAGCAACAGTGTGATTAATTTAAATATCAGCAGGTATTCTTTACAGTTCTTCCAATGCCTACAGTTCAATAAACAAGAAGTCAATATTGAGTAACTTACATTTTAAACAGTAAAATAGTGCAACTTACTTTGTCTTTATTTGTCCACAGTGCTGATCATTTCTAAGCAGAATAGTAGTGTTTTTTCCCTGAATGAGTCTAAACTGGTTGAATGAGTGAATCAGTGACTCAGTCATAAACACATCTACTGGTGTAATATAATCTGCAGAAATACTCTGAAAAATCCTCACCAAGTGCATGAACTGATAGACTGTCAGAAACTGATGAGTAACAGGTAAAAGCTGTTTGTTTAGTCAAAAACGTTTTCCTTATTAAAGGGATAGTTCACCCAAAAATGAAAAATTGATGTTTATCTGCTTACCCCCAGGGCATCCAAGATGTAGGTGACTTTGTTTCTTCAGTAGAACACAAACGGAGATTTTTAACTCAAACCGTTGCAGTCTATCAGTCTTATAATGCATGGCAATGTAACAAAATTTATGAGAGTAAAAAAAACATGCACAGACAAATCCAAATTAAACCCTGCGGCTCGTGACGACACATTGATGTCCTAACACACGAAACCATCGGTTTGCGCCAGAAACCGAACAGTATTTATATAATTTTTTACGTCTAATATACCACTATGTCTTTGAACGCGAGCACGGCTTCCGGTGTGTGAGGTGTGTACGCGCTCTGGCATAGTTTATGTTAATGGGTGTGTTGATATCCAGCCGAAGAGCAATCAAGCATAACTTCAGGCGAGCAGGCTCAGAAGTTGGGAATACGTGGAAAGTCACCGCTCCCGAATGAGTTCGTGCGAGAGAACGTAATCTTTTAGTTTTAAGTCGGTTTGAACAATCCAGATAAGCGCAAGTAAGTACCATTTTGATTAGCCGTCGTACCTACAATGTTTGTGCACTGTGTAAACAATGAGTGACGTATACGCGCGAGAGATCACTTCCGGCGCTTGCGTAAACTACGCCAGAGCGCGTGCACACCTCACGCACCAGATGCCTGCGTGTGCTCAAAGACAGTTGCACATAGTGGTATATTAGAGGTAAAAAATGATATAAATACTGTTGGGTTTCTGGCACAAACCGATCGTTTCGTGTGTTAGGACATCAGTGTGTCGTCACGAGCCGCAGGGTTTAATTTGGATTTGTCTGTGCATGTTTTTTTTACTCTCATAGATTTTGTTACCATTGCCATGCATTATACGACTGACAGACTCCAACGGTTGGACTTAAAAATCATCAAATGTGTTCTACTGAAGAAACAGTTACCTACATCTTGGATGCCCTGCGGGTAAGCAGATAAACATCACATTTTCATTTTTGGGTGAACTATCCCTTTAATTACACCACACATGTTGTCAATTGACATAAACTTGTATTGAACACTGATCATTCCTTTAATAAAATGAGGTAGAAAAATGAAATATGGATAATAAGTGAAATTGAGTGTAATAATTTTACAGTTTAATTAAAGCTACAAGACCTAGAGCAAAGTTTCTCAACTTTTCTGACATTTTTAATGTACAGAAACGAAGAGTGCCAATTTTTTATTAAATATTTAGATGTTTATATAAATATTTATTTAAAACATATTATTTAAACATAATTGCTTAGATTTATATAGATTGTTTTTAATAATAATAATGTAATTAAATAAAATACTTATAAATTATTACAATTAATAAATTCCACAATTACAAATGTTTTAATGAAAAAATATTTATCTCGGTTTTATTTTTACATTTTATTACCAATGAATTGTAATGACTTTTCTGGTAATTTTTGATTACAGTGTTAAAGATTTTTTTTACATTGCTAAACATTTTTAATTTATCACATGCAATAAATAAATTTTGATAGCGTTGATTTTTATAATTGATTCTCAGTATCTACTGCTTGATGTAGAGACTGAAGGACTGTAGTGTTTGTGTTTGTGTTCAGTGAGATCTATATTTGACTCTATCTGATGGTATCTGCAGGGCTGGAGAGGAAAGTGCCCAGCAGGCAGAATCGTGACGATCTTGTCAGGAAGGGCCTGGCAGAGGCTGGCATGGGTGAGAAACATCACTCTTCAGCTCCCCGCTGTCAGCAGCAGCGTGCAGGCGTAACGTTAGCGAGATCACCTGCTCCTGTCTGACCACCAGCAGAGTTAGGAGGCTTTTATGAGAACGTGATGACAGCCGTTTTTCCCGTGCTTGCAGAGTCTGGCCTGGCGTGTGGCGTGAGTCCAGACGAGGCAGGAGCCCCAGCGCTGGACGAGTCTGACGGAGAGGAGCGCGAGGACGAGCCCATGGCTCCGCTGGCCAGCAACACCGAGGATCTCGGGTCTGATGAGGACAATCTGTCTGCAGGTCAGGATCCGTGAACGCAGGGCCTTCTGTAAAACGGATGACTGAGAGCCAACATGGAGTGAAAATTGATGCTGTTAACTCTATCACTGTTGCAGTGTTTCTACAATAATGTTTTTGAAATTTAATGCTCTGGTGGGTGAACTTGACCAAGACCACTTGATTTTTCCAAGTTGTAAGTAAAACAAAGATTATTGGAGAATGTTATACAAGGAAATACTTAAATCTTTCTACTTCAAAATGTAATTCAATGTGTCATTTGTCGTCTCTTTCTCATTATTTGTGAAATTTGTTTTAGCAATTTCTGAGAGAAAATTATTTTAAAGTAAAGAATACACAGAATTTTTTCAGTGCAAGTCCTGGTCAAAAAGCCAAAAACTAGACCAGTGGAAAGGAGTAGATGCCCCACAATACACTGCAAACTCACATTAATGGACAAAACAATTTCCATATGATTTCTTTCTTTACTTATTTATTTATTGTTGAATATTCTGTTTCAGGAATATGACTCATTAGGGAAGCAAAATAGGTTGCATGTCATCTTGATACTGACACTGAAAAAAATGAGTGTATAAACAGTTTTAATTTAGAAATTGCTAAAAACAATTACAAAGAAATGGCAAGTGAATTAGCACTAGGTGGCGGCAGAGATTACAGAATGCTCTTTTCTGGCCTGATCTCTTTACAGCGCGAGACGCCACAGAGATGATAGACACAGAAGGGGAACTTGAACAAAGTGAGGATGAGGAGCAGTCCTGTGTTAATGCCTCAAACAGAGGGGCCAGTGTGGGGCCCCCTGAGGCCCCTGAGTGCCATGAGCAGAAAAAAGAAAAGGCGCCACTCAGAGAAGTCCACACTCCTCCAGCCAAACCTCCTGTGAAGCTACTTACTAGACTGGGCAGCCTCGACAGTCCGTATCAATTTATCAGATGCATGTATAATAGTTTTCTAGATTTTTCCAGAAGAGTGCTTGTTTTAAGTAATAATGAAACTAAATTAGTCACAACAGTTTTTATTTTTGCTCTTGTCCGTTAGGTACCCACTCTAATCAGAGCAGGCCCGCTCCTGCCACGCTGCCCAGGAACTTCACCCTGCCCAAAGATGCCCTGCGGGGCAGGATCTCCACCCCCACCGGCTCCCCTCACTTAGGTCTGATGCCCCCTAGCTGCATCATCGAGGAACTGCACCGTGCGCTGGCCGCCAAACACCGGCAGGACAGGTGAGACACTCATGCGGGACAGTCCTTCAGGAATCATTTATCCAGATTCCCTAATCATTTATTAAAAGCACCATATAGATGTAGTTCTGTCATGACAACTCTCGGAGGGATTGGCATGGTAATGTACATGACAATGTTAATCTATTTGGTCTTGGCAGAATAGATCTGCTGCTGCTGCGGCAGAGCAAGTACCGAGACTTGCTACTGCCAATACATCCACAACATGCTGCTGTGAGCATGTAAGAAATACTGCTGCTGCAAATATAACATACATGAAATAACCCCATATAGCATACATGAATCACCTCGTAGCAGATCTATACAGGTGGAGCTGGGGAAGGTGGAGGGTTTCTGAAGCAAGCTGCACTGCTACGGCAAGCACTAGTTATATATTTGAATGTTGAGCAGCGAGCTCATTGGCTACCGATACAAGAGAGAACCAATCAGCTGCACCATGTGATAATGATGTCATTTGGGTCAGACTGAGTACCTATTGGACTGCTCCATCTAGAGTTTCATGCCAGAACTCTGTATTTCATATGAATTTTGTGATATGTAGTCACATGATAGGTACATTACTGTTCAAAGGTTGGGGTCAGTAAGATATTTGAATGTTTTTCAAAATAAGTCTCACCAGAACTGCATTTATTTGACCAAAAAAATACAAAAATATTATTACGATTTAAAATAGCGTTTTTCTATGCGAGTATCAGTTAAACTGTAACTGACTGCTGTGATCAAAGCTGAATTTTCAGCATCATTACTCCAGTCTTCAGTGTCACATGATCTTCAGAAATCATTCTGATATGCTGATTTACTGCTCAAAAAACATTTCTGATTTTTATCAATGTTGAAAACAGTTGTGCTGCCGAATGTTTTCATGGAAATCATTAGTTTTATTTTTCAGAATTCTTTGATGAATAGAAACTTCAAAAGAATAGCATTTATTTGAAATAGAAATGATAATTTGTAGTCACTTTTGATTAATTTAATGTGTCTTTGCTGAATAAAAGTATTAATGTTCTTCAACAACAGCAACAAAAGTTTCTGACCCCAAATGTTATTAAACAGTAATGTGTCATTGTGCATTGAAAATCTTCCATAATTTTTTTAAAACATAATTTATGCATGTGGCCATTTAATGATGGCACCTTGCTATTATAAAATGCATCACAACATGTTTGAGACGATTGACTGCTGACCGGTTGGGTTCTCACATACTATTCCTCTAGTGTGACTTCTCAGGTATAAACATGGTAGATTTAACTGCATTTAACCCTCAGATGAGACAGTATGGGAAATCAAACACAGTCAGGGAGTTCAGATGCATTAACCATTTTTTCAGTCATTTTTTACATGCACATTTATGCTTTTGCATAGTTTCCATGGTAAGGAGATCCGTAGCTCACCCAGACGGCGCTCGGATGGACGGCTGTCCCGCACCGCCAGCACTGAGAATGAGCCGAGCGAAGAGGTGCAGAACAAACAAGAGGCCGAAGAGAACAAGGAGAACATGCGTCTGGATGAATACTACAGCGACCAGGACAGCTGGAACGAGTCCGTCATCTCTGGTCTGTTGCTTTGTGCTGATTGTGGACATCAGTGTTATATAAGAATCTTCTTTTTTTATTTTTTACATTAGCTACTTAACAATATTTGCAAAGTATCTGTTTAATAAAACTAAATTGGGGATTCAAACTGAGATTTGGGATCAGTGTTATTTTAGCATTATTTATATATAGTATTCATTAATATATTGGAATACATCTCAATTCAGTCAATAGTGTAATATTTTAAATGATTATATTTTAATATTTTCAGTTTTAGTGCTTTTGTTTTGGGTGTTTCTCACTGTAATTAGTATTTATATTCATACAATATATATATATATATATATAT
>NW_015505599.1:86278-93856 GCF_001515645.1 Sinocyclocheilus grahami | reverse complement strand
ACTAGAAAGATGTATATTTATTATAAAAATGTCTATGATATCAGTCTTTAGTTGTTCCTTTTTTTTCTAAATAAAGCTTGACCTTTAATTTGATTGCTTATTGTTTGTTGAATAAAAGAGTTCCAATGTCAAATTGAATAAATGTGTTAATGGTGTTAAAGATTTTTTTTACATTGCTAAACATTTTTAATTTATCACATGCAATAAATACATTTTGATAGCGTTGATTTTTATAATTGATTCTCAGTATCTACTGCTTGATTTAGAGACTGAAGGACTGTAGTGTTTGTGTTTGTGTTCAGTGAGATCTATATTTGACTCTATCTGATGGTATCTGCAGGGCTGGAGAGGAAAGTGCCCAGCAGGCAGAATCGTGACGATCTTGTCAGGAAGGGCCTGGCAGAGGCTGGCATGGGTGAGAAACATCACTCTTCAGCTCCCCGCTGTCAGCAGCAGCGTGCAGGCGTAACGTTAGCGAGATCACCTGCTCCTGTCTGACCACCAGCAGAGTTAGGAGGCTTTTATGAGAACGTGATGACAGCCGTTTTTCCCGTGCTTGCAGAGTCTGGCCTGGCGTGTGGCGTGAGTCCAGACGAGGCAGGAGCCCCAGCGCTGGACGAGTCTGACGGAGAGGAGCGCGAGGACGAGCCCATGGCTCCGCTGGCCAGCAACACCGAGGATCTCGGGTCTGATGAGGACAATCTGTCTGCAGGTCAGGATCCGTGAACGCAGGGCCTTCTGTAAAACGGATGACTGAGAGCCAACATGGAGTGAAAATTGATGCTGTTAACTCTATCACTGTTGCAGTGTTTCTACAATAATGTTTTTGAAATTTAATGCTCTGGTGGGTGAACTTGACCAAGACCACTTGATTTTTCCAAGTTGTAAGTAAAACAAAGATTATTGGAGAATGTTATACAAGGAAATACTTAAATCTTTCTACTTCAAAATGTAATTCAATGTGTCATTTGTCGTCTCTTTCTCATTATTTGTGAAATTTGTTTTAGCAATTTCTGAGAGAAAATTATTTTAAAGTAAAGAATACACAGAATTTTTTCAGTGCAAGTCCTGGTCAAAAAGCCAAAAACTAGACCAGTGGAAAGGAGTAGATGCCCCACAATACACTGCAAACTCACATTAATGGACAAAACAATTTCCATATGATTTCTTTCTTTACTTATTTATTTATTGTTGAATATTCTGTTTCAGGAATATGACTCATTAGGGAAGCAAAATAGGTTGCATGTCATCTTGATACTGACACTGAAAAAAATGAGTGTATAAACAGTTTTAATTTAGAAATTGCTAAAAACAATTACAAAGAAATGGCAAGTGAATTAGCACTAGGTGGCGGCAGAGATTACAGAATGCTCTTTTCTGGCCTGATCTCTTTACAGCGCGAGACGCCACAGAGATGATAGACACAGAAGGGGAACTTGAACAAAGTGAGGATGAGGAGCAGTCCTGTGTTAATGCCTCAAACAGAGGGGCCAGTGTGGGGCCCCCTGAGGCCCCTGAGTGCCATGAGCAGAAAAAAGAAAAGGCGCCACTCAGAGAAGTCCACACTCCTCCAGCCAAACCTCCTGTGAAGCTACTTACTAGACTGGGCAGCCTCGACAGTCCGTATCAATTTATCAGATGCATGTATAATAGTTTTCTAGATTTTTCCAGAAGAGTGCTTGTTTTAAGTAATAATGAAACTAAATTAGTCACAACAGTTTTTATTTTTGCTCTTGTCCGTTAGGTACCCACTCTAATCAGAGCAGGCCCGCTCCTGCCACGCTGCCCAGGAACTTCACCCTGCCCAAAGATGCCCTGCGGGGCAGGATCTCCACCCCCACCGGCTCCCCTCACTTAGGTCTGATGCCCCCTAGCTGCATCATCGAGGAACTGCACCGTGCGCTGGCCGCCAAACACCGGCAGGACAGGTGAGACACTCATGCGGGACAGTCCTTCAGGAATCATTTATCCAGATTCCCTAATCATTTATTAAAAGCACCATATAGATGTAGTTCTGTCATGACAACTCTCGGAGGGATTGGCATGGTAATGTACATGACAATGTTAATCTATTTGGTCTTGGCAGAATAGATCTGCTGCTGCTGCGGCAGAGCAAGTACCGAGACTTGCTACTGCCAATACATCCACAACATGCTGCTGTGAGCATGTAAGAAATACTGCTGCTGCAAATATAACATACATGAAATAACCCCATATAGCATACATGAATCACCTCGTAGCAGATCTATACAGGTGGAGCTGGGGAAGGTGGAGGGTTTCTGAAGCAAGCTGCACTGCTACGGCAAGCACTAGTTATATATTTGAATGTTGAGCAGCGAGCTCATTGGCTACCGATACAGGAGAGAACCAATCAGCTGTGCCATGTGATAATGATGTCATTTGGGTCAGACTGAGTACCTATTGGACTGCTCCATCTAGAGTTTCATGCCAGAACTCTGTATTTCATATGAATTTTGTGATATGTAGTCACATGATAGGTACATTACTGTTCAAAGGTTGGGGTCAGTAAGATATTTGAATGTTTTTCAAAATAAGTCTCACCAGAACTGCATTTATTTGACCAAAAAAATACAAAAATATTATTACGATTTAAAATAGCGTTTTTCTATGCGAGTATCAGTTAAACTGTAACTGACTGCTGTGATACGCAGCTGAATTTTCAGCATCATTACTCCAGTCTTCAGTGTCACATGATCTTCAGAAATCATTCTGATATGCTGATTTACTGCTCAAAAAACATTTCTGATTTTTATCAATGTTGAAAACAGTTGTGCTGCCGAATGTTTTCATGGAAATCATTAGTTTTATTTTTCAGAATTCTTTGATGAATAGAAACTTCAAAAGAATAGCATTTATTTGAAATAGAAATGATAATTTGTAGTCACTTTTGATTAATTTAATGTGTCTTTGCTGAATAAAAGTATTAATGTTCTTCAACAACAACAACAAAAGCAACAAAAGTTTCTGACCCCAAATGTTATTAAACAGTAATGTGTCATTGTGCATTGAAAATCTTCCATAATTTTTTTAAAACATAATTTATGCATGTGGCCATTTAATGATGGCACCTTGCTATTATAAAATGCATCACAACATGTTTGAGACGATTGACTGCTGACCGGTTGGGTTCTCACATACTATTCCTCTAGTGTGACTTCTCAGGTATAAACATGGTAGATTTAACTGCATTTAACCCTCAGATGAGACAGTATGGGAAATCAAACACAGTCAGGGAGTTCAGATGCATTAACCATTTTTTCAGTCATTTTTTACATGCACATTTATGCTTTTGCATAGTTTCCATGGTAAGGAGATCCGTAGCTCACCCAGACGGCGCTCAGATGGACGGCTGTCCCGCACCGCCAGCACTGAGAATGAGCCGAGCGAAGAGGTGCAGAACAAACAAGAGGCCGAAGAGAACAAGGAGAACATGCGTCTGGATGAATACTACAGCGACCAGGACAGCTGGAACGAGTCCGTCATCTCTGGTCTGTTGCTTTGTGCTGATTGTGGACATCAGTGTTATATAAGAATCTTCTTTTTTTATTTTTTACATTAGCTACTTAACAATATTTGCAAAGTATCTGTTTAATAAAACTAAATTGGGGATTCAAACTGAGATTTGGGATCAGTGTTATTTTAGCATTATTTATATATAGTATTCATTAATATATTGGAATACATCTCAATTCAGTCAATAGTGTAATATTTTAAATGATTATATTTTAATATTTTCAGTTTTAGTGCTTTTGTTTTGGGTGTTTCTCACTGTAATTAGTATTTATATTCATACAATATATATATATATATATATATATATATACGTATATATACACAGCATATTGAATATACAGTATATATGAACATGCCTGGCCCTTGTTGGTCCATTTTACCCTCATAAATGATCATATGAACATATGTTTGGGTTTGTGCAGGTACACTTCCACGACGAATAAGAAAAGAGCTTCTGGCAGTAAAGCTGCGTAACAGACCCAGCAAACAGGAGCTGGAGGACAGGAACATCTTCCCTGTGCGCAGTGATCAGGAACGCCAGGAGATCCGCCAGCAGATTGAAACGAAGCTTGCCAAGTGAGTCTGGTTATTCCATGTCCTGCCATACTGATGCTACAAAGGTGGATTAAAGTTTCATTCACATTTAATATACACTACTGATCAAAAGTTTGGGTCGGTAAGATTTTTTTAAAGAAATGAATACTTTTATTCCCCAAGGATACATTCGTTTAATTTAAAAGTTCTTCTGAACTTTCTATTCACAGGAAATATTCATCAGCACTTGCTGTTTTCACCATTTTCTTTGCTTTAGTGCCCTGATTTTACATTAGACATCGAGTGTGGACACAATGCAGAAGTAAAATTGCTTGTCACACAAAAGTAAACAAAAATGCTAAAATATATGGGATTTTTTTGTCCCTTTTAAATGCTCATAAGTTTATTTTCCCATCCTGCCAGTGCATTATTTTATGGTTAGTTGCATGTTATTATTTGCTTTTAGTGTTGTTTTCCCCCTGCTGTCTGCAATCAGAACAGACCTGTGACCAATTTTTGAGGACTACTAGTTTTAAAGGTGGTCTGACTCGTGCATTGAAAACAAAAGGAGAAAACTAACTTTTTAGGACTGTATTGTGTAGATGTACGTTATAATTTAGCTTTGGAAAGTGTATGTACTATTAGGGTTAAGGTATATAATTATTATTATAATTTTAACTAACCCTTGGGCTTTCATGGAACACAAAAATGGATATCCATGAAAAATTGTTATGTTGCACTATGAGATATTGGTGATTTCCGGTTCGTGTTGCATCTGTCATGGTTTGTCAGGTGTTTTTCTTTTAGCCATCAGTTTAATGACCATGCAGTACATGTGTGCGTACAGTACCTACAATACACATGAACTGCATGTCAACCAGTAGGGGGAGCTATAACATTTCTGTTTCTGTGAAACCCAAGCAAATGATCACACAGTATTGCCACTCTTTGTTTTCTGTGGGATTTGAGTCAGCAGAAACCTTGATTCTCTAGTCAGTGAAGCGTTTTTGTGTTCATTTTGAGTTTGTGTGATTTTGAGGTGGGCTTTGGATCATTGTTCTGCTAGAAGATTCAACCATGGCCAAGGCTTCCTGATAGTCAGTCAGCTGTGTTAGCATGTACTGGTAGTTTATGATATCATGTCTCCCCCTCACAAGCTGTCCGGGGGCCTTTGAATGAAAAATACGCCACACATCCATCAGTATACTTCACAGGGACCTTTTAGCTGTTAGAACTTCTGTCTGTGCCAAATCCATTCCTAGTTGTGTCTCCAAAAAGCTTTTTGGCCTAATTTCTCTAAAGAGTTCCACTAAAAGTTCCAGTAATGTTTGGCAAACTGTAGGTGCATGAGTTTGTTATTTGATGGTAGCAAAAGCTTTTTTATAGTAACCCTCCCAAACAAGTTGTGGTTATGTAGGTGGTGTCTGATGTTTTGGAGATTTTCTGAACCCAAGACCAACTAATGTCTGCAATTCCTCAACTGTGATCCTTACAGATTTTTTTACGAGTATATGGATATTTTTGTGCCGTGAAAAATGATCTATTAAATCAGTTAAAAAACAGACAGTGGGGCGGGTGTTTTCTGTGTATTCTCTAAACGGTTTAGATATTTAAGGGCGTCACAGATTTGCATAGAGCAATAGTCAGATAAACCTCTTTTTGTCTGGCTCTTCAGAAAACTTTAAGCTAGCTTTTAGGGTAGCCAGATGTCCTCTGTTTCCTGGGAAATACAGGACCTTCCCATGCAAAACAGGACATCTGCTTACCGTAAGAGGTTTGAAAGCCATTTAATTTAGAGAAAAAAACAATCAACACAGTCTTTGCAAGCCTGCTCATTCTTAGTCGTATTTTTACTCTCGCTTTGAATTTCGTTTCTTGGAGGCCACCTTCAGGCATCCTCATGAGATGGGCTCCTTTATCATTTATGTTTCTTGCTTAAGTTGTTCAAGTCATTAACTGGTTATGCCTCCTCAGTGACTGCATAATAAACAGCAATTTCTGCCCGTGTCCTCTTGGTTCCACTGTATTCATCCTTCTCAGCTGTAATTATAAGTGAGCTAATAAAATATTAATGAGAATGGTGTGTGTAATCCCAATGGCTGTAAATAACTGGAGAGTTGCTGGAGAAAGAGGAACAGAGCAAAGACTGCTAACCGGCCACTGTCTAATGGACGCTTCTACTAAGCAACTGCTTCCTTTACTAAAGCTGGACTGATTTTTCTATTTTCTTTGCTTTCTCTGTATGCTCAAGACACACATGCACATTGAATTGTTTTGCACATTGAATTTGTTTTTGATCCACAAGGTGGCAGCACTGATGCTAGGTGTTGTTTTGTGGTCAAACAAGAAATGGATGAGAAGGAAAAACTCTAGCAACAAACCAGTGGAGAATGAAACAACAATAGGTTGCCACATTTGTGTCAGGGGGTTCAGATATTCACAAAACTCTACTTTAAAAGAATATAAAGATACATTTAAGTGATAAATTTTTGTCATATTTAATTTCTGAAGAGAAATAGTGCAGGAACTGGATAAAGATGATACTTTGGAAGGTTATGTGAAAGGCATATGTTGTGTGCTGTAATGGGGAGAACTTGGGGAGAAAAACACAAGATAGGGGAACACAGGACTGACATTACTCCCCCCTCCCAGAAGGCGCGTCCAACGGGGAGGGGGGGTGGGCGCTCAGGAGGCCCCTCAGGACAGACCTACACGGGACGGCAGACCCCCAGGGGGCCATGGAGGAGCATGGAGCACAGGGGGCCATGGCGGAGCAGGGAACTCAGGAGGCCTGGCCTCGGCACTCAGCCCGAGCTCTACAGATGGATTCCTATAACCCACCCCCCCAAATAAAAAAATCCTTGGGGAGAATATTGGTTTCTATGGCCCTCCGTGGGCAGGATGTGGGAACAGCGGCCCTCACTGGGCCGGACGGGGGGACTGGAGCCCTCCTTGGGCTGGATGTGGGAACTGGATCCCTCCTTGGGCTGGACGTGGGAACTGGAGCCCTTTTAGGAGCGGACTCAGGGGCTGGAGCCGACACTGGAGCAGACTCAGGGGCTGGAGCCGACACTGGAGCGGACTCAGGGAATGGAGCCGACACTGGAGCGGACTCAGGGACTGAGCCGACACTGAAGCGGACTCAGGGGCTGGAGCCGACACCAGCTGAAACAATTGAACATAATTGACACGAGGGAGAAACTAGGTAATGGGGAGAACATGGAGAGAAAAACACTAGATATGGGAACACAGGACTGACATTACTCCCCCTCCCAGAATGCGCGTCCAACGGGGAGGGAGGGGGGGTGGACGCTCTGGAGGCCCCTCAGGACAGACCTACACGGGACGGCAGGCCTCCAGGGGGCCATGGAGGAGCATGGAGCTCAGGTGGCCATGGCGGAGCAGGGAACTCAGGAGGCCTGGCCTCTGCACTCGGCTTGAGCTCTACAGACGGATCCCTATAACCCACCCCCCCAAGTAAAAAAATCCTTGGGGAGAATATTGGTTTCT
>NW_015505599.1:83006-84973 GCF_001515645.1 Sinocyclocheilus grahami | reverse complement strand
TGGAGCCGACACTGGAGCGGACTCAGGGACTGAGCCGACACTGAAGCGGACTCAGGGGCTGGAGCCGACACCAGCTGAAACAATTGAACATAATTGACACGAGGGAGAAACTAGGTAATGGGGAGAACATGGAGAGAAAAACACTAGATATGGGAACACAGGACTGACATTACTCCCCCTCCCAGAATGCGCGTCCAACGGGGAGGGAGGGGGGGTGGACGCTCTGGAGGCCCCTCAGGACAGACCTACACGGGACGGCAGGCCTCCAGGGGGCCATGGAGGAGCATGGAGCTCAGGTGGCCATGGCGGAGCAGGGAACTCAGGAGGCCTGGCCTCTGCACTCGGCTTGAGCTCTACAGACGGATCCCTATAACCCACCCCCCCAAGTAAAAAAATCCTTGGGGAGAATATTGGTTTCTGAGACCTTCCGTGGGCAGGATGTGGGAACAGTGGCCCTCACTGGGCTGGACGTCGGAACTGGAGCCCTTCTTGGGCTGGATGTGGGAACTGGAGCCCTTTTAGGAGCGGACTCAGGGGCTGGAGCCGACACTGGAGCAGACTCAGGGGCTGGAGCCGACACTGGGGTGGACTCAGGGACTGGAGCCGACACTGGAGCTGAGCCGACACTGAAGCGGACTCAGGGGCTGGAGCCGACACCAGCTGAAACAAATGAACATAATTGACACGAGGGAGAAACTAGGTAATGGGGAGAACATGGGGAGAAAAACGCAAGACACGGGAACACAGGACTGACATAGAGTGTGGGAAAGTTTTACAGAACTACACACAGAAAATGCTGTCATGTGTGAAGGCCCAATAATCACAAGCAAGTTACTTTTTATTCTTTGGTTAGGGGTAAAAATAAGATTGATATACACAAGCAGTGCTTTAAGAGCGCCGTTTAGATGAACATGTAAATATAAGCTATGCACTTTCCTTACAATACCGAAATAAACACACAACAAACATGACAGCGCTGAGAAAACAGCAGTTAAGAAAGCATCGGATCATAGTGATGTGGATGTCTGCACCAGCTGTGCACTCCAGTCACGTCACGTTTATTTATGTAACACTTTCTGCAAAGGATTGCTTTAAAGCAAGCAGCTTGAAAAAAACAGTGTCAGTGTCAAGTTCAGTTATAATTTCAACTTTATTTCCTGCTATAATGCAGCTCTATATGTATATATAGAATATGCAATATTTTAACGAATCTGAATAATCGATCAAAGCTGATTAATCTGTAAAATAATTGACGATTAGTCGATTAATCATTCTGGCTTGCTTGGTCGGGGACCCTTAATTTCCAGCGATATTGTCGACTTGATTGCACAAATACTATTTGAACTAAACGGAACTGGACTGGACGATGACATCACTAAATCAATGATGAACTGACTTTAACTGCAAATTGAGTGTTTACTGTTGTCCTTTTGCATTACTACACACTATTTTCCTATTTAATACTGTAAAGCTGCTTTGACACAATCTGTATTGTTAAATGCGCTACATAAATAAAGGTGACTTGACTTGACTAGCAATCGTTGGACTAATCAATTATGAAAATAATCATTTGTTGCAGCCCTAGTACGAGCACATTTCCTAAACAAGGTCTGTAGTACAAACAGCGTGAGTCTGTGGTTAGCGGTTTGTTCACGATCAAGCAAGCAACTCCAAGCAAAATATATAGTCCTGCCCCAAACGCCATTAGTTGACATGTCAAATAAATGTTTTCAAATAAAATTCCTGACAGCTTAATTCTTTAAGCTACTCTAGTCTACTGAACCTCAGTGGTGTGTAATTAGCATGTACTAATTACATGTGGAGCTATGATGAGTTCGGCAGAGGTCTCACCTT
The DNA here is from genome assembly GCF_001515645.1 of Sinocyclocheilus grahami. Lineage (NCBI taxonomy): Eukaryota > Metazoa > Chordata > Actinopteri > Cypriniformes > Cyprinidae > Sinocyclocheilus > Sinocyclocheilus grahami. The sequence goes on along the minus strand of NW_015505599.1, from coordinate 83,119 downwards.
CCTCTGTCATTCTCTCTTGATGCTTGTTACCATGTGACAGGTTTCGGAGGAAAATCACCTTTGTGTCGTGTGATGCCACACATTTTCTATGTGAACACACACACAGTATTTCC
>NW_015505599.1:81452-82609 GCF_001515645.1 Sinocyclocheilus grahami | reverse complement strand
GCAACGGAGTGTCTTTAAAAACCCTCTTTTGTGCAGAACTACTTCCTTCCGCCGCGGATTCAAATATAAATTTGACAGTTTAACAGCTGAGCCCAAACCTCCTTTACTAATTCCAAAATGTCACTTTAGAACTAGTAACGAAGGAACGTTGAGTTGCTGCATTAAAAGCTTATTGTATAACTGTCTTAAAAGCGATGTATATGTATAGTAGAGTATTATGAGAGAGAGATTGACAGATCGATCGTGATTACCTGCATCTGATCCAGCAGTCCTTCTTCAGATCAATCTCATGTTCACAATAAATCATTAGTTTGTATGTCCTTTAGGCTCGTACTATCCTTTCATCTGTTAAGGGTGATTCCTGATGACAGCTCGGTGCATTCGTTGGCTGCGTACAAGCTTTTTGAAAGAAAAAAGTAACTTCCTTGTTCAAAACTGCCCTTTAGTATTTTTCAATTGAAAAATCCTTATTGCTGACTCGTAAAACAGTCTCTTGTCGCCATCTAATTTATATAAACTATTATTTATTGAATAATACTATTTAATAAACAACAACAGCCATCATAAAATTTCTAGTCAATTCAGTCAAAAGTACAAAGGCAGTGCTCTGATATACAGCATTGAATTTACATAAACATGATGAGATTTTGCCAAAACTATTTGATCTGGAACAAATAATAAATGAATGAGACCAAAGACTGCTCGTTAGAGTTACCCAAAACAAATGATATCTCATGTTTAATCACTATAGTGTGGTCAGAGCCAGTGGTAAATTCCAGAAGATCTGACCGAGGTGAAGCGCTCTCTCCGTGGGTTTATGAGCTCTGAACTTCCGCTGATGTCCTGGAGCTCACAACTCCGAAAAACGTCGAAGCAAATTTTCAAATAGACGTTATCTTTATTAACAAACAACTTAATTGAAGTCCAAACAAGTACATTCTCGCCTAAAATTAAATTCCATGGCACAAAACAGTATTATTTTTTAAATTATAGTGGGTTTGGACCTCCGGCCATGACACTTTCTGTGAGAAACACGGCAACTTCGGCAAGCGGAGTGATACAAACGATGAAACGGCTGCTGGAGTTCTGTTGGACTCTAATATTGCACTCTTATCAGCCAATCAGATTCGAGGACCAGAAAGAACAGTTTATATATA
>NW_015505599.1:78203-80743 GCF_001515645.1 Sinocyclocheilus grahami | reverse complement strand
TGTGTACTGTGTATATTTATTATGTATATATAAATACACACATGCATGCATATATTTAAGAAAAAATATGTTATATTTGTATATTAAATATATTTATATATAATATAAATTATATAAATATATACATGTAAATACATGTAATTATTTTAAATATATATACTGTATGAATGTAATAATTATACACAGTACACACATATATATTATGTAAACAAAAACTTTTATTTTGGATGTGATTAATCGCGATTAATCATTTGACGAGACATACTGTATATATATATACATATATATATATATATGTGTGTGTGTGTGTGTATGTGTGTGTATAAATTTAAAAATAATAAATATGTAATAATTAATATTAAATATAATATATAACATTAATAACTAATACATATATCTATAACAAATTAGAGTTTTTTGTTTTGTTTTGTTTTTTAAATCTGTTCACATTTTAATTGTTGTCTAGTGTATTCCAGCCTTTAGGTGTAACACTGTAACTTTAAGTATGAACATTAGTAACAGTGAACATATAACAAGAAACAATTAAATAAATAATAAGCATCCTGGATCCACCAGGAGTCTGTGGCGAAGTTGAACGCAACAATTAGAGATTTATAATTTTTTTCGATTATTCACTAATTTTCTCTTAATCATTATACAATGTATTAATGTAATGTCATTATAAAGTGTTACTAAGAAAATAAATTTTTTGTTGTTGTTGTTTTACACTTGGGTTGGCTGGGGGTCTGGTTGGGAATCCCTGGACCTGTAAATGTTGAACCCCCTTGAACTAGATCAATGTTTTTCATACAGAAATAAAAGGAGATGCTTGGATGACCAGATATGAAGGGAACTTTATGATGGTGTTGAATTACTCTTAGGGTGTTACAGGAAGAAACTCAAGAAACGAGTGCGTAATGAAAACATGTGAACAGCTCTCATGACCCATGCGCTCAGCAGTGAGTCAGACTGTGAGAAGCAGAAAGCCCACAGCAGTGGATCCAGAGCAGACCGGCCGGCCATGTAACCGGAGCTCTGTAAGGCGCACTGGGTAAACACAGGTGTCGGTTCCCCCCATCGCAATGACCGCAGGGGAGCCGTGTGTACCATACATATCGTCTCCTTTGTTCAGTGCTGGGAAATCATCTCTCACAAGAATGACTGGTCAACAGAAATCTGATGCCCTCGTTTTCAGCAGAAGCCAAACATGCTGCTCTGACCATTTGTTCTGGTTACCAAGAGGAAGCTTTTATTGCTGTGAGGCTGTTGGTTAATAGCTCAGAAGACTTAATGGGATCTTAATCATGTTTCATTGAAGTGAAGTATCGATCCTTTGGTCTTGAAAGAATTTGAAGAAAACTGTTGTTCATATTGCAATCTCTGAATTTGGAGACTGTGGCGAATCTGACACAAAAAGTCTTTAAGTGACGTGCAAAACTTACATTGCCCTCTCAATGATGTCTAGGTGAAACAATCTGAGAGATCTCACTTTCCATTTTCATTTCTTTGAGTATACTTCGATGCTGTACCAAAAGGCAGTTTATATATTGACCTATATTTGCATCTAACTCGTGAAAAAAAAATTGTCAATCAATCTTTGGTTATGATGGAAGCACGTTGGCACCATCTGCTCCAAACAGAGCAGATTAAATTATACAGCTTGATTAACAGAGCCATCAAAATATCCCAGCACAATGTTACATTTACAGTAAAACGTCTCAGGATACTTATGTAACAATGGTTCCCTGAGTAGGGAATGAGACATTGCGTCCTCTAGGGGTCGCTATGGGGAACGCCTCGTCGTGACCCATGTCTGAAGCATACATTGAAAAAACACCAACATCCCTACCGGTGCGACTATAGTATAAATAGGCACCGGGAGAACACATCATCCACTTCTTCATCTGAAGCTTGCGTCCGAAGCATGGCAACAAACCTAGAGGACGCAGTGTCTCGTTCCCTACTCAGGGAACCATGGTGACATAAGTAACCTGAGACATTCCCTTTCATGGGAACTTCGAACTGCGTCCTCTAGGGGTCGCTATGGGGAACGGTATACCCACGCCACCATGCTGAGGGGAGTGCATGCCAGAAACCATGGCGAGCACTAAGTACCAACTCTACCATATTGCCATGGGAGTTGCCCCTGGGACGTTAGACGGCTGTCAGTGACATTATTCCCTTCGGCCAAAAGCCTAGGCTACATACCCCAAAAAAACTTACCTGTTAGGGCCAGAACTCCTGGGCCCGGGGTAGAGCTCAAGGCTTGGAATCAGGAATAGATTCCTTTAAGGGAATACGATATTCTGCATATGCTAAAGGAACTGTCTCAACAGACCCCTAGTAGCAGCACCCTGTTAACGTAGGTATCCAGAGGATACATAGGTGGAGTGGTGCCCAAGGCAGAACTGGGGTTTTAAACCACTCAGAAAGAGCATGAAGCTGTTGCGCGTAGCTCTTACCATACAGGATTTTAGAAAAGAACGCAGAGTACTAGCGTGCAAACTTACCACAGTGTGGATTTTAGAAAGTGTACAAAG
>NW_015505599.1:76513-78169 GCF_001515645.1 Sinocyclocheilus grahami | reverse complement strand
TAGTGTGCTCATAGGTAACCCTTTGATAAAAGGGAAGCACTGCTCAGCACTACCACGAGAACAGCCCATGGAGCGAGGAATCCAACTCCTCAGAGAGAATTAAATGCTCGAAAGAAAACACCATGCTCACAATAACCGACAATAACTGTCGACAGAGACACACTCAGAGAAAGTGAACGAGGCTCATAACGCGTAACCCTTACCATCCAGGATTTCAGAAAGAGCACTCACGGCACCGGAGCACCTACCTGGACCTTTCTCATGAGCACCCCTCACCCCAATAAATCCACCCTCCGGGGTATTGATTGAGATTTCTTGTCGTGTGATTCTTCACCCCGTTACACTATTTATTTAGAAATGGATCATACTCACACACCACGGTTCCCACGTCGGAGCCCTGTCCGAAGAAGCCTCTGGTCCGAACTATCAGTAAGGTGGTCACTATGAAGCCATAGAACCAACCAAACATCGTAGGTCCAGCATAGGAGACTGTAATGCAGGAAATTCCCACCTAACCTCGGTCAGGTGAAGAGATGGTGGTTACAGGGGAATTAGGAAGGGGAAGATAAGGGCAGATGTAAGACCCCCGAAGGAAATGAGTAGATACTGAGGTATCACTCTGATCCGGACAAAGTGCTGACGCCCTGTCTGGATCACATCCCTTAGGTCTTACCCTACCTACGGACGGGGGAGGAGCACAAGCCGCGACACTAGCCTTCTGTGCCCATCTCTTTTCCTCAAACCGAGACAGGCCAGGACCCCTTGGGTTGTTCGGGCTCAGACCTGGACCTTCGCACTCAGCTACCTCATTAGGAGAAAGGCCCTCGCTTTTATCCAGGTCTTTCAGCAGGCCAGCCTGATATGCTTGGGGCATCACTATCGTGTGCAATGAAGCGACAGCCAGACCTGCTGCTGCTGCTGCATATGCCCTGGCATTAGAGCGAGATGTCAAGGAGGGAGTCTTAAAAGAGGACGTCTCAACCATAGCGAGATAGCTGGTCAGCGTCTCTCTATAGGGGCATCTTCTCATAACCGCTTTCGCGCATCGCCTTGATGTTGGCATAACTCGTATGTTGGAATCGATGGATGCGTGAGGAAAAAAAACGGCCTCTTCCATTCACTTCTCAATCTCTGTATGGAAAACAGGAAGAAAGGAAGGCTCACCTGAGCTGGAGGGTTATGGCCAGAAAAATAACGTTCATGTTCTTTTTTTAATAGATGCCCTCACGATGTTATTTTCTTCACCCGCTTCACGGCAAGTAAAGCGGGTGAAGATCCATAACTTAACGCTTCACGGCGCGATCCATAACTTTCAAAAGCTCATCATACGCAGGGCAGGAGGATTGGGAAAGCTCAGCCTCAGCTTTTTGCCCTCCTCAGACATTTTCCTGCTTTCCAGCAGAGCACTGGCCCCTGGATCAGACAATGTTAATGAAATAACATTATCCTCCAGCGGCTCACTCTCGTCCACAGCCGATGATCGCGAGAGGGAAAACCCCTCTTCAAACTCATCGGCCAGATCCACATGCGATCCCTACGAGTTCATTCTCCTCCGTGCCTCAGCAGTGGTGGATCCTGAATCGCGGGAAGCAGATGGCTGCCCCTCTTTCCTCGAAAAGAGAGACAAACGAGAGCGGAGCTTTTTCCTTGAAAAAA
>NW_015505599.1:37943-70566 GCF_001515645.1 Sinocyclocheilus grahami | reverse complement strand
TTAAAGGATTAGTTCACTTCCAGAATAAAACTTTCCTGATAATTTACTCACCCCCATGTCATCCAAGATGTTCATGTCTTTCTTCCTTCAGTTGCAAAGAAATGGGTTTTGAGGAAAACATTCCAGGATTTTTCTCAATAAAATGGACTTCAAAGGTGGCCAATGGGCTGAAGGTCCAAATTGCCGTTTCAATGCAGCTTCAAAGGGCTCTACATGATCCCAGCCAAGGACTAAGGGTCTTATCTAGCGAAACGATCTGTCATTTTCGTAAAAAAAAGAAAGAAAGAAAAGTATATACTTTTTAACCACAAATGCTCATCTTGCACAAGCTCGATTTCACACATTAAGTAGACACATTGGAAAGGTCACACGTGACATAAGCGGAAGTACCGACCTAGTGTTTACAATGCAAATGTGCACAGAAAGTCAAATGTCCATTACAAAAAAAGGTAAAACAACAATAACCGCGCGTGACCTTTCCAACATGATCACGTAATGCGTGAATATGCGGATGCACATCGTGGAGCTAGTGCAAGATTTGCATTTGTGGTTAAAAAGTGTATAATTATTTTTTTTAAATGACAAATCGTTTCATTAGATAAGACCCTTATTTCTCGGCTGGGATTATGTAGAGCCCTTTGATGCTGAATCGAAACTGCAATTTGGACTTTCAACCCATTGGCCACCATTTAAGTTCATTTTATGGAGAAAAATCCTGGAATGTTTTGCTCAAAAACCGTAATTTCTTTGCGACTGACATGACATGACATGACATGAATATCTTGGATGACATTGTGTGAGTAAATAATCAGAAAATCTTTATTCTGGAAGTGAACTAATCCTTTAAAAATAAAGGATGGATTTGTGTAATTAAAAATTGACTGCAAATCATGCCCAGTCTAGCTGGTGATCACAGCAAATTCATGACACATCAAGCCGAAGAAGTCTCAGTATGCAGACAACATCCCCGCACCTGAGCGCCAATTAAAATAGCTTGAGGTGGGATGGGAGCACACGGGCTGAGGTACTAAATTAGCAGTCCAATCACATGAGGTGCTGCTGAGCTGCTGAAAGCCCAGTTGTGGGTGTGTCATGAACCCTCTGATTTGACTCCTGGACATGTCTAATTTGACTGTACCAATGCTTAGCCTTCTGATGTTGAACTTTGACTCTTTTCTTAATGTTAAAGGGGTCATATGATGCTATTTAAATTTTTTCTTTCTCTTTGAAGTGTTACAAGCTCTTGGTGCATAAAGAAGATCTGTAAAGTTGCAAAGACTAAAGTCTCAAATCCAAAGAGATATTCTTTATAAAAGTTAAGAGTCAACCACGCCTACCTAAAACGGCTCGTTCTAACACGCCCCCAAATACCTATGTCACGATGTGAGAAGATTTGCATAACGACGCCCAAATGTTCATGCAAAGAAAGGCGGCGCAACTTTTATTCTCGCTGTAGTATTGTTGTTGCCGCCGCCATGTCGTGAAGGTGCTGTGTGTTTCGTTGTGAAAGCGAAATTACTTTGTTTGGCCTTCCACAAGAGGACGATATCCGCTTCGTCATGCCTAGAGCTGATCCGTGCTGGTCGCTGAGGAAATACATCAACTTCGCGCTGTGGATCGCCGGAACAGCTTTCACTGTGGATGAAGCGGAGTCCAGCCCGGGGTCATCACATGTGGTTGCCGCAAACCCGCCAGCTGTTACTTCGTCGAATACAGACGTCGAATAAAAGAGGACACGACTACAAATCAGTGGTTAAGTTGTATTTACAGCACTGTTCCAGAACCGTTCAACCCAAATATTCAGATGTGTGCAGCACATTTTATGGAGGACTGTTTCCTGATCCTGGTAGAGTAGACTACAATGTCGGCTGTTCTGACTCACAGTCTGTAAGTACGTTTTTTATATTTAAAGGATTTGCCACTGACTATTCAAACGCGAGTTTTGAGCAGTGTAGAGTAGCACTTGTTGTTTGTCAAAGCTGGAACAGCTAGCAATAATTTACTTAGCTGAGGGAGCAACAAACCCAGTTCTCAGTCGAGAATGGAGCTCTACCTACAGCATGTTCCAATGCTGGAACGGCTAGCAGTAGTTTACCTTAGCTGAGGGAGCACAAACCCAGCTCTCAATGAGAGGGGGCTCGACCTACAGCGCGATTGCAGAATCATAAGGGTAAGCGTACTGCAAGCTAGCCAAACACTCAGCGCATCAGAGAGGCAGAAGAAGGGCCTAATTCACCTGATGCTGCTGGTTCCAGGTGCTCTGGAAAACAGAGAACTCAACTTCTCATGAGAGGAGAACTCCGAATTCAGAGGAATAGTGTGCTCATTCCAGGTAACCCTTTGATAAAAGGGGAGCACTGCTCAACACTACCACGAGAACAGCCCATGGCGCGAGGAATCCAACTCCTCAGAGAGAATTAAACGCTTGAATGAAAGCACCATGCTCGCAATAACCCTCAATGGTGAGGGGAGCGATGCTTCCGTGGTCTAAACCAACTCAAAGAAAGGGAACGAGGTTAATAACGCTTAACCCTTACCATACAGGATTCCAGAAAAGTGGGCAAAGCATAACGTGCACACTTACCACTTATGTGGATTTTAGAAAGTGGGCAAAGTATAACGTGCACACTTACCACTTATGTGGATTTTAGAAAGTGGGCAAAGTATAACGTGCACACTTACCGGTTATGTGGATTTTAGAAAGTGCGCAAAGCATTACGTGCACACTTACCACTTATGTGGATTTTTAGAAAGTGCACAAAGCTTAACGTGTTCACTTACCATAGTATGGATTTAGAGTTTTCCAAGCATCTGCTCACAGATACCCGGAAGTACTGGGTGAATTAAATACACACACACACACACATATATATATATTTAGAAATGGATCGTACTCACACACCATGGTTCCCGTGTCGGAGCCCCATCCGAAGAAGCCTCTGGTCCAGACCATCAGTAAGGTGGTCACTATGAAGCCAACCAAACAACCAAACATCATAGGTCCAGCATAGGAGACTGTAATGCAGGAAATTCCCACCTAACCTCGGTCAGGTGATGGTTACAGGATACTGAGGTATCACTCTGATCCGGACAAAGTGCTGACGCCCTGTCTGGATCACATCCCTTAGGTCTTACCCTACCTACAGACGGGGGAGGAGCACAAGCCGCGACACTAGCCTTCTGTGCCCATCTCTTTTCCTCAAACCGAGACAGGCCAGGACCCCTTGGGTTGTTCGGGCTCAGACCTGGACCTTCGCACTCAGCTACCTCATTAGGAGAAAGGCCCTCGCTTTTATCCAGGTCTTTCAGCAGGCCAGCCTGATATGCTTGGGGCATCACTATCGTGTGCAATGAAGCGACAGCCAGACCTGCTGCTGCTGCTGCATATGCCCTGGCATTAGAGCGAGATGTCAAGGAGGGAGTCTTAAAAGAGGACGTCTCAACCATAGCGAGATAGCTGGTCAGCGTCTCTCTATAGGGGCATCTTCTCATAACCGCTTTCGCGCATCGCCTTGATGTTGGCATAACTCGTATGTTGGAATCGATGGATGCGTGAGGAAAAAAAACGGCCTCTTCCATTCACTTCTCAATCTCTGTATGGAAAACAGGAAGAAAGGAAGGCTCACCTGAGCTGGAGGGTTATGGCCAGAAAAATAACGTTCATGTTCTTTTTTTAATAGATGACCTCACGATGTTATTTTCTTCACCCGCTTCACGGCAAGTAAAGCGGGTGAAGATCCATAACTTAACGCTTCACGGCGCGATCCATAACTTTCAAAAGCTCATCATACGCAGGGCAGGAGGATTGGGAAAGCTCAGCCTCAGCTTTTTGCCCTCCTCAGACATTTTCCTGCTTTCCAGCAGAGCACTGGCCCCTGGATCAGACAATGTTAATGAAATAACATTATCCTCCAGCGGCTCACTCTCGTCCACAGCCGATGATCGCGAGAGGGAAAACCCCTCTTCAAACTCATCGGCCAGATCCACATGCGATCCCTACGAGTTCATTCTCCTCCGTGCCTCAGCAGTGGTTCCGGCCAACATGTTGTTGGTGTTTTTTCAATGTATCCTAGAGGATGCAGTTCAAAGTTCCCATGAAAGGGAACCACCATTTACAAGGTTAGTTCACCCAAAAATTAAAATTAGTCCATAAATTCCTCACCCTCAAGTCATCCTAGTTGTATATGACTTTCTTCTTTCAGACGAATCCAGTCAGAGGTATATAAAAAATGGTCTTTGATCTTTAAAGCTGTTTAATGCCACTCAGCGGGTGTTACATGCATCAGTCCAAAAGAAGTTAAATAAAAAGCGCTCATCCATTTAAAAAAAAGTGTCTCACACAGCACAGAAGGCCTTGGGGGTGAACAAAGGCCTTCTGTAGCGAATCTATGCATTTTTGTAAGAAAAATATCCATATTCAAAACATAATAATCACTTTAATGTAGCTTGCGCGCGGATGACGTATGAGTTCGGCGTTGTGCACGCGCTGCTCAGAAGTGACGAACGTGGAAGCGCAGAGGAGAGATCAAAACAAAACAACGGTCACTAATTAAAGTACAAAATGAGGATTTATAAAGAAGAATGTCGGAGGATTTCGATAAAAGCCAAGAGGAGAAAGATCAAAGACAATTTTTTATATAACTCCGACTGGATTTGTCTGAAAGAAGAAAATCATATACACCTAGGATAACTTGAGGGTAAGTAATTTATGGGCTAATTTTCATTTTTGGGTGAACTAACCCTTTAACTACCATAAGTACACAGGAGGTAAAATAGAAAGCTGTGTGATGAATCAGAACTGATGATACAGTAAGTGGTCTGTTCATAAATCATAGTCAGTACTTGTATGCTCACCCCACTGTAACTGCTAACAAAAACTACAGTCATTTGTGAAGAGTCATGCAGGGACTTCTGGTCATGTCCTCTTATTGTCTTTCACAGCAAATGATAAGGTAGCTCATATTTGTACTTTCAAAACAACATAATTTTAACAATAATTTACAGTAAAAGTACATGTATTTTCGTGTTGAGAATGATTTAGATTTAAACTGTAAATTATATGTTGATTCAGTCAAAGTCATTTATAATTAATTTATAATTTTTACTTCCCAAATCCATGCATTTGAGCCAAAAAACAAACAAACAAACATATAATGCAATGTTAAACCATATATTTGTTTCTAATTTTACATTTTTTATGGTAAGGTAATTTACAGATAACAAGTTAACAGGATGGTACAATATCATGTGTCAAATTGTATCTTCCTGCTCTGTTTGTGACAGGAAGGTCTCTGTTGGAGCACAATAACTCCTGCCTCATGTAGTAAACAGAAAACACACAATGCAGCATGAATTCAGTCAAGTGTGTGTGCAGCTCTGTGTGTTTGAGGTGCTGGGTTTTATTGAATGTGTCCAGAATGCTTCTAACTATAAGCCAATAGCATGGTGTTAGGAAACTTTTAGGGTATTCATCAGTATTTCAGCACAAAATCCAGTCTTGTTCACTGAAATCCTTCAGTCCAGTGGAACCAGGCCCTACAATGCTTTGCCATGTGTATTTTAGTCATTATGGTAAGCAGGAAAATTAGTTCTAGGCAAATGTGTCAATATTATTATAGATTATAGCTGACTTGATAACGAAAGTCACTGCTGTTTGCCTGCCTCCGTTCATGTTGCGCTATTATACCACCTGGTTTCATCTGGCATCAGTGATTATTAAAACAATTAATAGAGAAGACAAATATCAGCATAATATCGGCATATATCCAACATGCACATGCAGTTGAGTCAGGTTTATTATAGGGTTAACTAAAACCATAAAATAAATAAATAAATAAAATGATATATTTTAAAACTGTGCTTATTTTTTCAGCTAGTTACAGAATCAAGTTATAAATAACTAAAATTATAATAACAATAATAATAATAATAATAATAATAAAATAGACAAACATGCAACAAAAAAAACAAAATCTTTAACAAAAATTCTCAAATTAAAAAGGCAACAGAAAAAAATTATACTGAAATAGTATATCATGGATGCTAAAATAAGTGCATTTTTGGTATTTTCAAATGTTGATTTATGTGTCTGTGTGGCATTGGTGCAGTGATAGTGTCCAGTCCCAGTAATCTATGGCAGGATAACTCTCGAGAAGAGAATTTACATCATGAAAAACGCATTGAGAAGTAATTTGCTTTGTTACCTAATTTGATCTGTGTATCCGTCGGGGTGGCTAGACATTCTGACACTTGCATTACTGCTTAAATAGTCTATAAATAGTCTATTCTTAAAGTTAGGAGTACTACTGCATGTTTTGTTGTTATATTATGCAACAGATTTTGCTGTAGCTCGGTCAGGAAATAAACGTTTGAATCAATTGACACAATCTTCTCATTCTTTGTTGTGTAACTCCTCTTTGTACGTGCTCTTGTGTAACACTGTTTTGGGCACATCAGAATTTGAATTGTGCCAGACTGCAGTGGGTTGGCCGGGAAGGGGGATCCCTCTCCAATGCTATTTTTAGCCTGCTGCATTGTCAGTCGCTCTGAAAAACCGCAGCAGGACTCCCGATCAATCCTCTACGTCACTGTTGCTACCTCAAGGAGGAAAGAGATTGCATTCGGCCCCCTCACAGCCTGCCATGCTGCCGCTTTCCAATCCCGTCCTGTCATAGTGACCCACTGTTCTCCATCAACCTTGGCTTGCCGTAATGATCTTACGTTGTGCCTGTGACCCGCCTCAATGGCAGATCCTCAAGCCCCTCCTGGGATGACCTTACTATCAATAGTCCTTCTCAAACAGTGATGCCCAAAGGACTCGTGCTGTGGCTAAATATAGCTGATGAATTATGCATGGCCACACTCGCAGTCCTCAGTCTGTCCTCTGCGTTCACGAGAGCAGAGATGGGGAGAATATGACAGCTGGCTGTGTAACGTGCAGAGCTGCATGTTCGTTTTGTGGCGATGGCTCGGTGTTAGAATAACAAGACGCCTACTCACAGATGCTCCACTAAACCACAGCCAGATTCACACTTAGATTTCCAGCTTTGATTGTCAGTGCTCCGTTCTGTTGATACGACAGTTATGAAAATAGAACAGTTCTGTGAAAAAGCGAGTGATTGAAGGATGGGTCACCCAAATTTTTGCAATGTGGCATTGTTTCTTTACAGCAGTTCACAGTGTTCGTGTTAGAATCTCAATAAAACTGAATGCACTGTATACACTCCTAAAAATAATGGGGTGGTTCGCAGTGTTGACAAAGAAGAACCATTTTGGTTTCCCCAAAGAACCTTTCATAAAGGAAGCATTTTTTCATTCATGTAAAGAACATTTTAAAGGAATAGTTCACCCCAAAAATTACAATTTGCTTAACATTTACTCACCCTCAGGCCATCCAGGATTTGGAGAAGATGTGGATCTCAATAACTTGTTGGGAGTGAATGGGAGAATGGGAATAATAATGCTTCCTCCAGAGAAGGGCCATCTCCTTATAACGAATGCTTGATTTGTGTGTATTTCTTGCCTAATTAGACGAATACTGTTTCACTGGCGAAAAAGCAACATCATAGATAGAGGACTCATATAGCGGAAAGCAATGGTTTGAAGTTAAAACGTCTTAATGCTGGATTTGTTTCAGCTTTTGTCTTCTCCAGATGTTAACTGATGGACTGGAGTGCTGTGGATTATTGTGATGCTTTTATCAGCTCTTTGGACTCTCATTCTGACGGCACCCATTCACTGCAGTGGATCCGCTGGTGAGCAAGTGATGGAATGACACATTTCTCCAAATCTGTTCCCGTTAAGAAAAAACTAATCTTAGTTGGCTTGAGGGAGAGCAACTTTTCAGCTAATTTTAATTTTGGGGTGAAAATAGTCATTTAGTAGTCCTGTAAAATATCGGATCGGCTTTCACCGTGGACGAAGCGGAGTCCAGCCCGGGGTCGTCACATGTAGTTGCCGCAAGCCCGCCCGCCGCCGCTCACTCAAGCCTGCAGTGTGTGACGCTGTATGTTTCATTGTGAAAGCAAAACTACTTTGTTTGGCCTTCCAAAAGAGGACATGACTAGAAATCAGTGGTTAAGTTATCAGTGTATTCAAGCATTTTGAACTATTACGTGATATAGTCATTGTTAGAATTCATGAGTAGATGAATAAAGAGTTATCTTGTCTTCACGAATGCCGTTTGATCAGAACGGACTGTATAATACGGTTCTCTGGAGTAACTGTTACAAACTCTAGTCTCACATCTCTCGTATCACTCCATGCGCTCTTCTTGCATAATAAAATAATTTCAACTCATATAAATATTTCATGCACATTTATTTATTTATTTATTTGCCAAGCAGCTTCATGTCAGGTGCTGGTCACTCTGGTGAAAATGATCAGCAGACTGAAGTAATCTTTTTTTTTTATTGAATCATTTAAAAAGTATATGTAAAAGAGACTGAAAACAGATGTCTTGTTTAGCTCCCGGTGTAAACAGCATTTTGAAAATGCCATGTGTTCAATACTGAAACCTGCAGTGCCTTGTGAAGAAAAGAAAATCGGCATGAGATAAATATTAATAGACACCCATCACATGAATGTCATGCTGTAGTGCACAATGCAGGGGAATATATAGCCTGGAATAGTTCCTTCTTCCAGGACAGGGCATCATCACAATATGGTGAGGGGCGTAACATTTCCGTCACACGCTTGAGGTATTCGGCCAATCACAACGCACTGGATAGCTGGCCAATCACAGCACACCTCGCTTTTCAGACCGATGAGCTTTGTAAAAATCGACGCGTTTCAGAAAGGCGGGGCATAGAGGAGAAACAATAATGTACAGTATGTGGAAAATAATGTGTTTTTTAAACCTTAAACCGCATAAACACATTTCATTACACCAAATACACAACATAATGTTCTTTTTAGCAACATCATATGACCCCTTTAATAGTCCAAATAACTTTTTTCACTTTTTGTGCAATGGAAAGGATACCTTAATGTTTCTTCGTACAACCATAGTTGCCAAAAAAAAAAAAAACTTTATTCAAAGTCTTTACGAAGTCATGCTTCACACAAGCTTTGTTTAAGGAAGAGAAAGAAACTGTACTATTCAAGCATTTTGAACTATTACGTGATATAGTCATTGTTAGAATTCATGAGTAGATGAATAAAGAGTTATCTTGTCTTCACGAATGCCGTTTGATCAGAACGGACTGTATAATACGGTTCTCTGGAGTAACTGTTACAAACTCTAGTCTCACATCTCTCGTATCACTCCATGCGCTCTTCTTGCATAATAAAATAATTCCAACTCATATAAATATTTCATGCACATTTATTTATTTATTTATTTGCCAAGCAGCTTCATGTCAGGTGCTGGTCACTCTGGTGAAAATGATCAGCAGACTGAAGTAATCTTTTTTTTTATTGAATCATTTAAAAAGTATATGTAAAAGAGACTGAAAACAGATGTCTTGTTTAGCTCCCGGTGTAAACAGCATTTTGAAAATGCCATGTGTTCAATACTGAAACCTGCAGTGCCTTGTGAAGAAAAGAAAATCGGCATGAGATAAATATAAATAGACACCCATCACATGAATGTATGGTTCAATAGTCGGCTACCTTTCTATTTGGCATATATGTTGATTTTAATGTGAGAGGGTGATTTCAAACAGCTAGTGTTGCTATGTAGACTCAAACACTTAATGCAAGAAAAATACAGAAAAAAATCAAGGCATGGGCTCCACACTGGTTAGATGTGGTTACACAATTGATGCTGTTCTTCAAGAAAAAAAAGAAATTTTCCACAAATATATTAGCCAGCACATCTGTTTTCAACATTGATAATAATCAGAAATGTTTCTTGAGCAGCAAATCAGCATATTAGAATGATTTCTGAAGATCATGTGACACTGAAGACTGCAGTAATGATGCTGAAAATTCAGAATATATTGTAAGAATATTTATAAATATGTGTATATTGCAATATATATTGACTGTGTTTTTGATCAAATGGTAAATGTAAGCATTTTGTCACAAATCGTACTGATCCCAAACTTTTGAATGGCATATATTTAAAAATGTAAACATGAAAAATGGTAATTGGAGACTAATTTGAACACTTTGAGTAATACAAGTATGTGGAGCTGATTGTTTAATAGATTAATTGAAACAGAAAGTGAAATGATTCACAGAAATTGATCAAACTCGGACATCATTTCGGCTAAAAAAATCAGAAACGCTAATAAAACATCTGTCTAATTCAAAAATGTCTTCTTTTTTTTGTAATAGGATAGATAACTTTGTCATTACGTACTGCAAATGGCACTGTGCAATATCACATGTGTCAGAGAAACAAAGAATCAAAATTTCAGTTCCTTCATCTCTCTTGTACATCTAATTTTTAGTACGCACTCAGAAATCCAAATGACACTCGAAGAAGCACCCTGGAAGTTACATAAACGCTCAAACTATTCCTAAGCATGCATGTAACTTTTGTAATGATGCTTGGCATCCTTGTCCCTCAGGGTGTTCTAGACACACTTGGCTGTCAGTCAAAGCCGTGCAGTCAGTGACTGTCTGAAGCTTCCTTAATATCCTCGGCCGCTCTGCTGGGTCGACCGGAACGAGGGTCGGGCATTAAGGCACAGCTCACTGGACAATGGCAGGCCGTGAAATCCAGACTGACTCACAACCACTCACTGACAGTCCCATCAGGGGCTGCTCCTGTAACCGGCTTATCGCTCTGACACAGCGGTGGCTCACTTAATATATAGCACATCCTCATGTTTCATAAGTGGAGGAAGTTATCGTCAGGAAGGAGCATGACCTCAGGGTGTTCTATAAAGAACTAAACACCTTTGAGATGTTGTATTGTGCTGATAAAAACACTTCTCTGAATAGCCATTTCACCTCTGTATAGCACATTTTCAGAAATAAATGCTGGATTTAGATGTATTTCAGGTTTTACATGTTGGAAAAAAATCATAGCCTTTTTATAGTCTGTATTCAAGTTCTTTTTATATATATATCTAACAGGAGCAAACCAACCTGTGAAATGTTTAGGAAAACCGGTAACACTTTGCTGTAAATTCCATTACTTAACACTACTTATCAAGATTTGTTAGTATTAGTTAATAAAAATAGATCTGTTCATTGTTACTTCGGTTCATGGTTAGCTCGGGTCCATTCAATAATATTAACAGAATTCATTTTTAATTTTGATAATGTAATGAATATTAACTAAGGTTAATAAATGTTTAGGAAACATCAGTAAAACTTTACAATAAGGTTCCATTTGTTAGCATTAGATAACTACATTAGTTAACACAAACTAACAATGAAAAATACTTCTAAAGCATTTATTAATCTTAGTTAATAATAACCCCAGCATTTACATCAGCTAAATCGAAAGTTGTATCTATTAATGTCATTTAATCGACCTGAGTTAACATGGACTAAAAATGAACAGTTAACTAACGTTAATAAAGATCAATAAATACTGTAACAAATGTATTGATCATTGTTAGTTCATGTTATTTAATTCATCAAATATAGTTAACAAATGGAATCGTATTGTATTTTTCATTATAGTTCATGTAAACTAACCTATGGAATTCAACCGTATTCGTTTATTTTAGCTTTGTTTCTGTTTTGCCCATGTTGAGTGCATTTAAAGGCTTCAGTGAATGCGGTGTCACAGCTGAGCTTCCGCTCCGGATGGCTCGGCTTAATCTCCCCACAGCTAATATTTCCAGGACCTGGGCCAATCAGGCGAGATTTAAAAATATCCATCACTGTGTTTTTTAACAGCAGATTGTGTACAAGTCCACCTTAGGCCTGCTGTTTGTATGATTCATGGCGTCATGTTCTGTTGTGCCGTGACAATTAAAGTGTGTGAACACGACGTTTCATCACACTGAAGACTTTAAGCTGTCGTGTGAATCTGTCAGTGAGCAAGTGATATGAAGCTACACATCATATAGGCAATATAAGTGTCACCTAGGGCCCCAGTGTCCTGGGGGTTTGCAAGGTGGTCTACAATAAATGAGCAGATCATACATTTCAATGTGAGGTCTATACATTGTTATCTTAAAGCACAATTAGACAAAACAAATTGAACAAATGTGTCAAATCTTTTTTTTTGTCATGCCATTGCACGACTCATTGCTTGATTTTCAAAGTGTGTGAGCACTGAGCACATCCTTTCCATAGGGATGTCCATGTGTGTTTTGTCACTGATGCAGTTGGGATACAATTCTATCTATTCAGGCTATATTGCATCTGCAGATTTTTGCTGTAAATGTCAAAATCACCTTTTCCGCCAAGAAAAGTGTAGGGAATTGTGGTGCATTTGTAACCTGACATAAAATACACACTATGATATTTAGCGATTCATAGTTGGATTTCAAACGTTTTGAAAAGCGTTTAGCATTATGTGACTTTATTGTTTCAATAAGTTGAACGCTTACATAATTTTGCATGCATATATTTCTTCATATGCATATGAAAGCCCCGCCCACTGATGAGACGGAGTGAATTAAAGCGCACCGACGCCAAAGCGTTTCCCCTCGAACAATGTCCTTTAGCAGATGAGTTGTTCTGATTTAGAGGTATATATTTTCATATCTCTGTTGCGATCAACTTTAATATTGTTTCGATATTAAAGCAGGATCCATCAGAGGTGTGGATGGAGGTTGTATTTTCCCTGACTGCAGCATATTCCTCCGGCGCGCACTGAGTGTGCGTGGGGATCTCTGCCGCACGCGCCGCCCCCTTTATAAATGATGCGTAAAGGATCTCCAGTGTCACACACAGCACTCTGAGACTTCAGAGAACTCAGGAGCAGATGCTCATCTCCGTCTCCGCTTCATCTTTTTCACTCTTTTCTATTGCTTTTTGATACAAACCGACACTTATCGGCGTATTGCTTCGTCGATGAGGCTTTCGCGTAATAACCGCGCTCCGATGAACAAGTGCCGCTCGCTTCATTCCGTCAAATCAGGGAATCTCAAGCACAGATAATAATAAACCTGGTGATGTGGAAGTGCTTTAGTCGTGCTGATCCTCGGCGATGTTTAGACGCGAGATGGGACGCAGGGTTCCCCTGTAACATGCGCGGATCGCGGGATCCCCGCTGCTGAGCAGAGACTGTCAAAGACACTTTGGAGATTGCATCAAAATGGTCCAGAACGTGATTTTGGTGTTTTTCCGCAGGAGACTGAGTCAGAGACCAGCAGTGGAGGAGCTGGAGAGCCGGAACATCCTCAAACGTGAGTATCGCACCTGTCAGCGCCTGGGATGCTGGAGGTAGACTTTTCTTCCTCTAGCTGGAAATCATGTTTATTACCTGCCTGTTGACAAATAGCATCACCATTTTGCTTAAAATTCATACTACTGTGTTTTAAAAATAAAGTATGTTTTTATTCACTGAAATAAAAATGGCCAGGCAACTTAATGCACTAACTTGGTTATATTCCCAAAGCTGTTATTTCGTGTGACTAAATCATCTTGACCTGATTAGGATCAGTTTTGGGGGTAACGCAGCACTTGTGGGGTTGATGAGTAGGCTATATCAGGTTGCAATTATATTCGCATACAATGTGAGCACCCAATACATTTTTTTTTGAAGTAATGAAAACAAAGATCATTGGAGTATCTTTTACAAGAAAATACTATTTCAGTTTTTCCAACTTAAAAATATCACATTTAATTGAATGTGACTTGGTGTTTCCTTGTAGTTGTTTGTGAAATTAACTGCCGATTTCTGAGTGAAAACTAAATATTTTTAAGTGTATTTCTATGGTAAAAGTTAGATTCCGTATTTCTTCTGTAACAGGTCTCTATATTTCTAAAAAAATCAAAACAATCCACACACACAAAAAAACTGGATAAATCTGAGGGAGGCGTAAATGTAATTTCAGCTCATTTGGAATAGGGAGATTATAGATGCAATCCGTCTGGAGCTCGACACAATAATATGAGCGATTACAGATTGAGACGGAGTGGCAGAGATTACACAGGTCTGCACATGATCACCGTCTGAGTCAAACAGAGTAATTTCACTGTTTCATTTAATTGCTCTGTAATAGTGTGATGATTTTCACATGATTTAAATAATTAGTGAACTTTACAAGAAAAACCTTTTTGGTGTCCAAAACCATAGTGGACGTTCTCGAGTGCACTCATTCAATCCCACAATGCACTGCAAAAACGAGTGTACAACTGGTGCACGCTCAACGGCTAGAGAATGCCCATAATGCACCGTGAGAGCCGGAAGATGGCGCCCGCAGCTGAATAATCAATCCGTTCATTTTTACAAAGCGCTCATCCATGGCGTACAGCATAATGTACAACACGGGTACAACAAATTAATTATTAAATTGTTTGATTAGGGTTTATACATAATTTCCGTTACAGAGTTCAAGATAAATCCTTTAATCTTACTCCTGGAGCTGCTAGTGTGCTAGTTTCAAATGATTAATAAACAGCAAGCACCAACTATGCAAAAGCGGCATTCCTTCCGGTGCACTCAGTGTCCGAATTCACTACTTGTTTTCATTCACTCCTTCTAGTGAACTGAATTAGTGACCTAATGTAGGGAATAGTGAATGAGGGTATAGGGGGCGATTTCGGACACAGCCACGGATTCGCTGCCCACACGAAAACGCAAGGGCGGCGTTTTCAGATTTATCCACTCTGGGACCTGGTTTAAAAAAATATCGGTTTCACTCTCCCAAAACGACGGATCCATCTGGACGAAACGCTTAAATGCCTATACGATACAGCTAAATGCGTCTCCGTGTGGACGGGGCCTAAATGTGGTCAAATCATTGTAACACACAACCTTGAGTGGTTTACTGCAGCAAGAGAAATAACAGACGCCAGTGGTCAAGAAATCAATGTATTTATAAATGATAACAAGATGACCTGAATCAGAATAAGCAGTTATTTTGTCAAGTAATTTGATCATGAGCCTAACTATACATTCCTAAAAATGCTGGGTTGTTTCAACCCAACTTTGGGTCAAATATGGACTAACCCAACATTTGGGTTAAAAAATTAATGTAAAACATTTTACCCAACAGCTGGGTTAATCCATATTTGAACTCAAGCAAACCCAGCATTTTTTAGACTATAGTCTGTGTCTTTTATGAGCATTGCAACTACTTGAAACTCATCTCATCCTTTACAGAATTTAAGTAGGAACGATCCGTTTTTTTCCTTGATGCAGCTGTTCAACTAAACCACTCTTTTTCTTGTCTTTCCAGCTGAATCAGCGGCCCACCGTTGACGAGCTGCGGGACAGAAAGATTCTGATCCGTTTCAGTGACTATGTGGAAGTGGCCAAAGCTCAGGATTACGACAGGAGAGCAGACAAGCCCTGGACGAGACTATCTGCTTCAGATAAGGTGCGCATTATAAACTCACACACGACCCCTACAGGCCAACACACACTGCCACGTTGAGATAATAGAGATATATTTGATATAAAAAATATATAAAATTCATTTGATTCATCTAAAATATCATGATGTGATTCTGTTATATAAAATGCATTAATAAAATGAGAAAGAAATACAAATATTTGTATAATCTGTGGAGTTCACATTTTCTGTGTTTTTTTTGGGGGAATTTAACACAAAGTTAAACAAGTCCAAACAGCATTATTAAAATTACGTTTTGTTTTTTTAAAGAAATAAATACTTTTATTCAGCAAGGATGCATTAAACTGATTGAAAGTGGCATTAAAGACATTTATAATGATTTCTATTTCAAATTAATGCTGAACTTTCTATTCGTCCAAGAATCCTGAACAAAAAGTGTTATGGTTTCCATGAAAATATTATCATCACAACTGTTTTCAACATTGAGAGTAATCAGAAATGTTTCTTGAGCGGCATCACATCAGCATATTAGAATGTTTTCTGAAGTAAATTCCAGCTTTAATCACAGCAATAAATTACATTTGAACATATTTGCACATAGAAGTGTAATAATATTTCACAACATTACAGACTTGACTGTGTTTATGATCAAATAAATGCAGCCTTAAGGAGCAAAAAAAAAGACTTCTTCCTAAAAAACCTATAATAAATAAACACACAAGGTCCAGAGGATGTGTAACAATGGATGATGTGCATTAAGATTCTGCGTGTGCCTTATCGTGACCAGTTTGTGTCAACAAGTCAACAAAACCAGAACAGATCATTTATAAAACATCAGGAGATCTTCTTTCCAGTGACCTGCTGCAAGAGTGTGCCTGACTGTTTATCAGGAGCTCATTGTTGTTGTTTTCTCCTCGCAGGCAGCGATACGCAAAGAGCTGAATGAGTTCAAGAGCAGCGAAATGGAGGTTCATGCGTCAAGCAAACACCTAACAAGGTCAGTGTGTGTTTCCATTTCTTCCGTGTGTATATATACATGGCCTGTTTCTATATATTGTTCCACGTTTGCATAACCGTTCACCACAAAAAATTATTGCATCTACGATAGATCACTTCTCACACGGTCGCTTGCATAACAGCTAAAGCTGCAGGACACATACAGTAGATCAATACGGGAGGCTGTTCTAAATATAGCCATATCTGCACTGTCCTGAAAGTGCGGAATTTGCAGAATAAGCACACATAAGCGCTCGCCGACATGTAGAACAAATACTTGCTCACATTTAGCTTACGTTTGTTTTACGTTAGACCTCATTTCTGTGGACACAAATAGCTGAACAAGGCCCCAGTCCTGTGCTGAGCAGAGCTCTGTCTGGCACACACACACACACACACACTCTTCTATTAATACACATTTGATGGATGATAGTCGGTTTTTGGGGCGTCTTACAGGTGTCTTCTCCCTTTGCATTGCAGGTTCCATCGACCATAGCAAGGTTTCTTCCGTGAAGAATATGCTAACGGTATCTCTGTGAAGTCAAAGACCTCAGGAGGCTGTCCATGGCTGCTCCATGGAGGGCCTGATATTTGGGCGCTAGCGAACCTTGGAGGCTATGTCTCTGGAGCTTCAGCTTGAAGAAGCCAAAACCCTCCAAACTCCACTCAGTCCAGCTGCAAGTCTGGACCTTTATTCTTTTTTCAGGGGACTCTGGTGGGACGGTGGATGACTGTTTGAAAAAAAAAGACATTTGACTTTGTTTTTTTGTAATGGACTGTTTTAAACGGTCCCCTTTTGATGCCAATGGGGGGCGTGTGGGGGGGTGGGGGGTCAAGCATGTGAATTTTTCGAACATTTTTCCCACTCCAGTTTTGGTGCTCTTGTGACACCCCAAGCGTTTCTGGGCTCCTACTAAAACTTGAGTTTCATATCAGCTGTATAGATGTTAGTACGAGGAACGGAAATCATGTCTTACCTTTGCAAGGACTATTTATTGTCTGTACAGTACAAGCTTTGGATTTTTAACAAACGACAATGTCTGTCTTCTTTTCTGAATGAATGGATGGATGAGGAATCAACTTAGCTAAACGTGCTCATATGTGACCCTGGACCACAAAACCACAATCTTAATTGTCAATTTTTCAAAATTGAGATTTGTACATCATCTGAAAGCTATGTAAATAAATTCCATTGATGTATGGTTTGTTAGGATAGGACAATATTTGGCCGAGATACAACTATTTGAAAAGTTCTTAGCAATGCATATTACTAATCAAAAATTAAGTTGGAAATTTACAAAATATCTTCATGGAGCATGATCTTTACTTAATATCCTAATGATTTTTAGCATAAAAAAATAATAATTTATTTTAAACCCATACAATGTATTGTTGGCTATTGCTACAAATATCCCCCAGCGACTTAAGACTGGTTTTGTGCTCCAGGGTCACATATCTCCTTCAACTCTCATGGACCAACTTTACTGACAATCCTCATCTCTTGTGCTCGTTTGTCTAATCGATCTCTTGTTTCGTGTACGCCAGATTCAGTTTCTTTCAAGTCTTTTAGATATAGTAGTCTTACATAAGCGCTCAGGAGGTCTCACTGTCCTTGAAGAAAACACGAGAAGTCATTATTTCCATTGACACACTGTCATGTGCCCTTACAGCTGAACTGAGTCAGAAGCACATTGATTGCCTTCCTCAGATGCCATTAGCAGGAGGTCGGATGGAGAAATCTCTGTAGGGGAAGGGTCAAGAAGAGTGCTAATGCAAGGGAATAAAAAAAGTATCACTCATATTTACTCATATTCACATTTTGATTCAGCCCGAAGAAGCCAAAACCCTCCAAACTCCACTCAGTCCAGCTGCAAGTCTGGACCTTTATTCTTTTTCAGGGGACTCTGGTGGGACGGTGGAAGACTGTTTGAAAAAAAAAAAGAAAAAGACATTTGACTTTTTCGTTTTTTTTGTAATGGACTGTTTTAAACGGTCACACATCCCATGGGGGGATGGGGGTCAAGCGTGTGAATTTTTCGAACTTTTTTCCCACTCCAAAATCAAGAGCATAACCTTGTTTTGCTTTATTTATTGAGTAACATATTTAGTTGAAAATACACGATTAGGACTAATACAAGCAAGTTGCAAAGTCTGCTTGTGCATTAGAGAACTAATGATTTTTAAAATAGTCTAGTTCCACATGGCACTCCTGGATAAGATGTTAACAAGGCACAACTGGAAACAAATGTACAAACCTCAGTGAATTATTCTAAAAGTTTTCCAGCGAAGAAATATGCAAGACAATTCATCACACATTAAGAGAAAGAATTTTAAGCATTCTGAAAGAGATGTTAAGACACTGCATAGCTGTAGGCACGACACTGTGAATGATTAAAATAGCACTATAACGTGCAATATATAATTGAGTTCTAAAGGAATTGAAAGAATGTGCATGAAGTCTGTTCTATTTTTGCACAGACACTTAAAGATGAAAGTCTCCTTCCCCCAGCGACTTAAGACTGGTTTTGTGCTCCAGGGTCACATATCTCCTTCAACTCTCATGGACCAACTTTACTGACAATCCTCATCTCTTGTGCTCGTTTGTCTAATCGATCTCTTGTTTCGTGTACGCCAGATTCAGTTTCTTTCAAGTCTTTTAGATATAGTAGTCTTACATAAGCGCTCAGGAGGTCTCACTGTCCTTGAAGAAAACACGAGAAGTCATTATTTCCATTCACACACACACACACACACACACACACACACACACACACACACACACACACGCATCGCAGAGCTATGAGGAGGGAAGATCTGCCTTTAGTTTTACATTCGTTTCTCTTTTCTGAATAAACACGGATTAAATGTTTGGCCGAGTTAATGTTAGGTTATATGTTAAGAAGTCACAGTTTTTCCGTTATGACAGAATAGCTGCTGTAAGCGGGCCAGCAGAAAGCAGGTCAGCGGTGTCGGTTGATGGAAAGAGCGCACTATAATCACCTTACAACACCGCCACAGTTTCCCTTTGAGGTGAATGGAAAAGAAGACGTGAAGATCGCAAACAAGAGTCTGAAATTAATTAATGAAGACAATATTTACATCATTATTGAAACAACTGATGAGAAACTACAGCAATGGTGAAAACTAGTTTATTTTTTCCTTTTTAACACACTCCTGCTGCTGTGTTCTTCCACACTTAAAGTCTATATGAACCAATAAGAAAGTCAAATCGTTTATGTAGCTCAAAAAGCAGAGCATGGCACTAGAAATAACTAGTCATGGGTTCAGTCCCCATTTGAGTATACAGCATCGGAAAGGAGAACGAGGACCACATGAGCGACTGACTTCTGCAGTATTTGTTTCATATATTTTCATGCCAACATTCTTCGGAATATCTTCTTTTGTGTTCAACAGATTAAAGAACAACAAATCGAGGGTGAGTAAATGATGACAGATTGGTCATTTTTGGATGAACTATCCCTTTAAAATTGAAATCAAGCATTTCTCATCAGTTTCTTCCGATGCCAAAGCATCTGTGTAGTCCACATTCATTTTATTATACTTGGCTATACAGTATATTCTTGTTATAAGTCAACAACAATTTACAAGTTTCATTCATGTCTACTTTTATTCTCCTGAGGAATTTTAATAGAAATATTGGCTATTTCTATAAGTTAATACTTTCCAACCTGTGAGTACTTGTGAGACTGAAGTCAATAAGAGTTATATATTCAAAATGTGTTTAATATATTACACAGACAAAGTAATCAAAAGAGTCTGCATGGTGTCCCACAAAACTGATCAAACCACAAAGAGTGTTTCTGATTGGCTCATGTTAGAAAACCTCTCTCTCTTAGATGAGAAAGGCAGCTCCTTTAAAAAAAATGTCCCTTCTATTTTGTTGGGGCTGGAACAGAGACATGTGTGTTTCTCAAGACACCTTGCTCACTGATAATGTCAGATAATAGGAACATTTTATGCATGATTTTCCAAAACACCTTTAATGACTAATAGAAAATAATTCACTTTTAAGTAGCTGAGGGTTTTGCCCATCTAATTGAGCTTTTTAGTATGATGTTCCAGACATCTCACAATGAGAACATGACTGCTATAAAATGACATGAAGTGCATTGTAACATTTCCAGCATGGCATTCATCGCTCCCTGCGGTGAAGGCAGATTAGACACTTAGACACGCACTGTTTAGTGCAATTTTCCTTTGCCATGTGAAATGTGTAATTTAACACGTTGGCAATTTCAAGACCTTAAGACTTACCACTCCCAAAATGACTCATTCTGTATATTTCATAATAAGACATCTTGAAATTCATGCACATATTATTACTATCGTGTACAACACAGGTTTAAGTCAGGCCTCTGCGGTAAAAATCAACCACGCGTCTGTCTTGTCATGCACAGATTCTGCACTGGTTTTATAACATGTGTATAACAGACAGTGCATAAATGACAAAGCTACCTTTGTGTCAGATCAGCACTGCTCATGTAAGAGCATCAGATGTGTTTTCATGCATTATTTGATCTATTCTCAGTAGAGTTGTATTTGCATCAGCTCCACAGGCCTGGCAGCAGAACAGAAGTGTAGATCCAGCATGTTGATTACATTATTCACAGCAGGAATGGTGCGAGGAGTGACTGACATTTGTGAAAACACAAAGAGCTTGGAGCTGTGATGATCGAGGGCTTGCCACAACCTGACCACATCTTTAAGTTAATGACAAAACCACAAACTCCCATAAATATAACAAGATCTGCATCCGATCTCCTCTTTTATATGGCCATTGCACTTACAGTCGAGTTATTTACATGACAGCCCTAATGATTCATATTAATGAAGGCATTTAAAGCTCATGCATAAGAGATTAGCTCCTTAACTGAGTCAGTCTCCTTTCATCGGAAGAAATGGATGCCTGAGCCACTAAAGCACCCGGTTAATATTTCTCTGTGAGGCCAGTGAAACACAAACAGAGCTGTGGGGCTAGTCATTATATTTCTTCGTACGCAAACTCCAGGTCCTGCCTTTTTTATCTTGAGGTAAATCTCAGGAAATGTGTCATGTGTAATAATGTCTTGATTCATTTCTGCATGAAACAACATGACACAAGGCAGAGAAAAACACTAAAATGAGGGATTTTCTTCCTCATCTTGTAAGAAATCCTAGTCAGAAAATGTGCAATAGGGTATAAACAAGGAACAAACCAAAATTAGTTTGGCCACACTTTTATCAGTTACTGCCTATAGTATGCAGTGACTATGAATGTACTATTGCACATTGGGCAACATCGATGTTTGGATAAAACGTAAGCCAATTAAACTAAGCATGAAAAGGGGTACAAACAGTTTTATGATACTTAATTTAGGGCCAAGACTCAATTTTCTAAGTACGTATATACAGTGAGTTTTTCAGATCTGTCTGTTTTGATCGTCCTTTTCTTCCCTAAATCAAATGTGGAACATTTAAAGTTACAAATGTCCACCTCAAGATTCACAGCACCATCTAGTGTTTGATCACAGTTTTATTTAAAATCGCAGATGCTTTCTGTTACTGTCAACAACAGTTCACAATGATCTATTGTTATACAATGAAAGAAAGAAAGACACTTCACAAACATGTGATTAAAAAGAGGACGGTGACTCTAGTAATGATGGTAATGCTCGGCATACTTTTGTGTAGTTATAACAATAGTAAAGGCAGCCAGGCGGAATCATTTCAGAAATGCACTGCAACTGTCAGGCTGTGTGTCAAAGGTGAAGGCGTGCTTATAGTAGTTTTGTTTTTGGTTTAAAGATGATGATATTTTTAGACCTGACCTCATATTTCTGTCATGTGCCCTTACAGCTGAACTGAGTCAGAAGCACATTGATTGCCTTCCTCAGATGCCATTAGCAGGAGGTCGGATGGAGAAATCTCTGTAGGGGAAGGGTCAAGAAGAGTGCTAATGCAAGGGAATAAAAAAAGTATCACTCATATTTACTCATATTCACATTTTGATTCAGCCCGAAGAAGCCAAAACCCTCCAAACTCCACTCAGTTCAGCTGCAAGTCTGGACCTTTATTCTTTTTCAGGGGACTCTGGTGGGACGGTGGAAGACTGTTTGAAAAAAAAAAAGAAAAAGACATTTGACTTTTTCGTTTTTTTGTAATGGACTGTTTTAAACGGTCACACATCCCATGGGGGGATGGGGGTCAAGCGTGTGAATTTTTCGAACTTTTTTCCCACTCCAAAATCAAGAGCATAACCTTGTTTTGCTTTATTTATTGAGTAACATATTTAGTTGAAAATACACGATTAGGACTAATACAAGCAAGTTGCAAAGTCTGCTTGTGCATTAGAGAACTAATGATTTTTAAAATAGTCTAGTTCCACATGGCACTCCTGGATAAGATGTTAACAAGGCACAACTGGAAACAAATGTACAAACCTCAGTGAATTATTCTAAAAGTTTTCCAGCGAAGAAATATGCAAGACAATTCATCACACATTAAGAGAAAGAATTTTAAGCATTCTGAAAGAGATGTTAAGACACTGCATAGCTGTAGGCACGACACTGTGAATGATTAAAATAGCACTATAACGTGCAATATATAATTGAGTTCTAAAGGAATTGAAAGAATGTGCATGAAGTCTGTTCTATTTTTGCACAGACACTTAAAGATGAAAGTCTCCTACAGCAATAATAATACTGAACTGATCAAGTATTGCATTCTAATTGTTCTTGGGTGGTAGCCAGTACTGAAATTAGAGCCGTTTTTTAAGATAAATTCCATTAGTGTGACATATTAAAGTACTCTTGATGTACAAACCTCAGTGAATTATTCTAAAAGTTTTCCAGCGAAGAAATATGCAAGACAATTCATCACACATTAAGAGAAAGAATTTTAAGCATTCTGAAAGAGATGTTAAGACACTGCATAGCTGTAGGCACGACACTGTGAATGATTAAAATAGCACTATAACGTGCAATATATAATTGAGTTCTAAAGGAATTGAAAGAATGTGCATGAAGTCTGTTCTATTTTTGCACAGACACTTAAAGATGAAAGTCTCCTACAGCAATAATAATACTGAACTGATCAAGTATTGCATTCTATTGTTCTTGGGTGGTAGCCAGTACTGAAATTAGAGCCGTTTTTTAAGATAAATTCCATTAGTGTGACATATTAAAGTACTCTATGCTTGGGATGAACACATGATTATAAAGACCCTTTATACATACAGTGCTGTGAAAACGTAGGGCTCAGAAAAGCTAAATTAAAGTTTTGGAGTGGCCTAGTCCTGACTTGAACCCAATTCAGATGCTGTGGCAGGACCTTAAACAGGCAGTTCATGCTTGAAAACCCTCCAATGGGGCCACACTGTGTGATGGGCCAAAATCCCACCACAGCGCTGTGAAAGACGGATCTACAGTAATCTGTAGCGTTTAGATGCAGTCAGGGTCGCCCTTAGCTGATGCGGGGCCCGGTGCGATCTAGGGAGCGGAGCCCCCCTCGGTCCGTTCGAGATCGCGTTCTGGGGGGGGGGGGCCGTTCCGGCGGCCGCACCAGTTGCACCCCCCTAAGGAAGGCCCTGGATGCAGTTAATGTTGGCACAACCAGATTTTAGGTTTAAGGGGGCAATTTATTTTTCACAGGAGTGATAGGTGTTGGATACCTTCATTGAAAATAAATCAATAAAAGTTGTATTTACTCAGGTTTAGTATGAAATATACACAAGAACAGACAAAATCAGGATGGGGGCAAACACTTTTTTCACAGCACTGATCATGGCTAGTGGAGAGTCAAATGAAATGCACCAGGCTATCTTCACACTCTCTGGGGACCGTCAATTTGTACGTCTGGCAGGTCAGTTTATAATTACACCCACCATTGTTGTCCCAGAACTCAAATCCTCTGACCCGGTAGCAGATGGCGAACTGTAGCAAGGCACCTGGTTGCAGGATGAACGGCGGTACAGGCAGGTGAAAACGAAACATGTCAGACTCCGGATCTGGCCCATCTCTGTGGACGGTGGAGATCCAGCTCGCTTTACTCTCCGCGCTGCACTTCCAGTCCGTAAATGAGTATCGTACCGTAACCTCTTTCACATAGGCCAAGTTCAGCACTTGCACGGTTCCGATAATTCCCAGCTCAGAGCAAAACACCTGCTCCAGGCAAACTCGCTGCTGGCACAAGCGCTTGAGGAAACCAGCCTCGGCATGCATGTTGTCAGGGAAGGATGGCTGGAAGTAGGGTAGAGAGAGCTCCAGCTTTTTCCTGGAGGCCAGCTCAGAGCTTGCCAGCAGTCTTGTGATGACGTGGACCGGCACCATTGGGTCCTCGCTGGCCTTGAAGAGCTTCACATCTTCCAGTTCCAATCCCAACGAATCTACGAAGCGGACCTGCACGTTCCTGCAGGTGTGCTCTTCTGTGGAGGACGAGAGGGATTTAGCCCGTCTCCTCATGATGGGTTTTGGCTCTGGCTCGCATGACCGCCTACGCCGGACAACGGGCTCCTGGGGAGGACCTGGTTTTGGGCTGGGTGGCCGTATTGCCACAGGGGTCCTTTGTGGGGTTGGCTTGGGGCGGTAGATGTCTCGAAGATGAAAGGTCTTGACGGGTCTAGATACTTCACTAAAACCACTTGTGAACTGCAAGGCAGGTCCTGATCCATGCGGATGGGATTCCATTCTCTCTGCGCTCTCTATTAGCAAAAGGAGAAAAACTTGCCAACACAAAAAGTAATGCTTTCACACTTGTAAATACGTGAGTGTATTTGCCAAGTAGCATCTTTTTGCTCTTTTGCCAGAGACATTTGACAAATTATGGACCACTGTTGACAACCATAAAGTGTCACTACATTTGGAACTGTTTTTGTGAAATGATTTGCTATGCTAACGAAAAGACATTCAGACATTTTAAAATCACTAGCCTATTAATTTCTTCATTATGTTCTCCACTTCAAACACATAAATGGCAAAAGGAAACTTTTGACAGCTAAATACACTGAAAGCATCTTCACAAGAAAATCGAGCAATACTGTTCAATCTCTACATCTGGCTACAGACTCTTACCTTACTGTAAGGTGTGAGGACACAACTTTACGAACTACGAAGAACGCCCTCGTTATGTGCAGTTAAAACTAAAATAGGACAATGTTAATTTTAAAGTGGAGAAGACTTCTTCAGCCAGTGTGGTTGTAATAAAATACGCGGAGATCGAGCGCCTATGACATTTAACTACTGATCCCACGGGAGGTGCAGTCTGAACTATCTTCCCGACGATTATTATTAGACCACCGTACATGAGATACGACATTCTCACGTCCCGTCTGTAAACAACAAGTCAATCTCGATGCGAATAAACGCCGCGACAAGCTAGAACGCAACGAAATGTGTCTTAAATAGCGCGCGTCGCTCGCATACAGTGCACATGGGGTCTCAGACATAAAGGCTTCACTGTAAGCCTATGACACTGTTGACTACATTCCCCACACAACAATGCGCCCTTCAGCATCCACACAGCTGGAGTAGCTTACACGCCTGCGTAAATATCCTCATTCACAAGCTTCAGACAATTAACTCTATATCGATTAGTGTAGCGCATTAGACGAAATCGAACAGACCGACTAATTTGACCGATGCATCTCATTACAGACAGGCTGATCCGGTCGTCGCTGAATTATTTAGGACAGAACGGTACAGATGCACCGAGGATTAAAGCGAGCAGTGCGCGAGACAGTCGATTGATCGTGGGAGTGAACCTCACATGATCGAGAAAAAATACATATGCCTTCATATAGATCAAAAGACCCCGTGCATATAATATGAGAGAATCCATCCGTTCTAGAAGATCCAGGCTGCTTTGAGAAACGCCAGTGATGGGAACGGTCTTACAGGAGAGCACTGTGCATAACAGTCAGAATAAGCTTCGTTCGTCTGATAGAACAAAAACGAAAGCTTTGGGACATGCACCAAGGTAACGATAAATAACCTTAATTAAATTAAGGTCATGTTTTATTTACCTGCCAGGTCACGCTTGGATTTAAGCTTCTTTAAACATGTTACCCAATTTAGCTGCCTTTATTTCTGAACTGATCTTGACTAACCTGACTTTTTCACTCAAAGCAAGAAAAACACAAAAGCACCTTTGCATCCACCACCGAATAATGACATCAATCAGTCATCTGAACCTGTGAGCACTCAACAGCAATGGGTTATGTGTGAACTTAATTTAAAATAGAATCATTAAATGAAGAAAAGTAAACATCAGCATGAATTGAGCTTCTGATTGTTATTTGTGAGTGCTGTTTTCCTCATGTCTGCAGGACTCTCAGCAAAGGTTAAGCAGGACGAGACTGGACTCAATGTTGTTCTTGGCGAAGCCCACAGGCAGGTTAGAAAAGAATTTGGCACATAGATGATTGATTGAGATAAAGGCTAACAGTTTTTATTTTTGTTTTACAGTGTTTAAGTTATGCATATTACATTTTACTATAACCTGATTATTATAATAGGCAGTGTTGGGGGTAACGCATTACAAGTAACGCGAGTTACGTATTCATATAACTTTTTTCAAGTAACTAGTAAAGTAAAGTTTAATTTACAAGAGAATATCGGAGTTACTTTTTCAGATAAGTAACGCAAGTTACTTTTTTCCTCCAAATCTATTGATTGACAGCTCTCCTGTCCCCATGTTGAGAGAAATCAGAAGATGTTACTCTAGTTTTAAAATAAATATGAATATGCATTAATTCATCTCACTCACACACACACACACACAAAACAGATTCAGTATTCCTCAAAATGAATAAAAATAATACAACTCAGAATATGACGCAAACCTGCAATAATTAAATGTTAAACAACACAAATATGCTTTATGTATTTAATCCCATTCTATAAAGCAATGTCTTTGCTTCTGACTTTCGATGATCCAGTTCAGCCGTACTAATCAGCACAAATTACTCTAGACGAACATTCGTGTGTCTTTTTTTATTGCTGAAGTGTGTTGAAATTTCTTCTTCTGCATTCTACTGTACGGACGTAATTTTACATTTCACTTTTGGTGTGAAAAGGCTTTTATATTTGCCAAAAATATATATTTTTTATTTTAAAAACAAACGAGCAAGCCCTGTCCAGATTTAAAAAGTAACTAAGCAACGTAAATAGTTACTTTTTTTATGGAGTAACGCAATATTGTAATGCATTACTTTTAAAAGTAACTTTCCCCAACACTGATAATAGGACAAGCAGCTAAAATAAATATATAAATAAAGCCATGTGCATAATTATTTTTGTCAATATGTGGCAAAATAAAATGTGACCAGATACTGTAAACCATTTCAAAGACATTTAAAACCCTTTCCTTTGGCTCCTCAAGGCAACACACCACTAAGATCAAATCTCATGCCACTTCCAAAAATGGACAGAAGGAGAGACGACAAAGACCAAACAGCCATGGTGCAAAAGAGAGTGGTGGTAGGGGTAAAAGTTCAAGTATAAGACCCGTAACCCCTCATTCTGTACAAGTTCAGAGAGAAAACTCATCAGAGTGCAGAAGCGAAGACGAGGGCTGTACACTACAAAGTAAAGATGGAGAAGAGGACGGTGCCAGTGACCTCTCAGACCCTGAAAGATCTGCGCTTCCAGCTCAAATCTCTCCTCCTGACCTCATCCTACGTGCAGAGGTCATAGATCCGTCTGCCTTTCATCCCTCGAGACCGTCTTGTCGAGCGCACAACAGCTATCCAGATTTCTTACCGCCTCCTTTCAATTCTTGGAGTCTCCTGCAGTTAGCTGTGTACTTGAACACCGAAGGCAAGGGCATTCCTCGACCCAAGCCTGTTGGGCAGCTTGAGAGATACTTGGACCGGCTATTGCAATTGGAATGGCATCAGATCCAAACGGCCCAAGAAGACTGCAGCAAATCCAATGCCCCATTACCTAAAGCTCGCCACTTGCCTCATTCGTCTTCTCATCTCAGCCTCAGCTCTCCTAAATGCATCCTCCAGTGCCAGCGAGCGTTCCCTTTGACGTTACTGTCCTCTTTGGCCAGTGCTCCCACCCTTCAGCTGTCAAGCTGTACTTGCCCACACTGCCAGAATCAGTATCCCATCTTGAATGGCCCATGCCGCTCTTATGCCTACCACCACCACACACGGCTGAGTCCACTCCTGGAGACGAAGGGCCTGGCCTCAGGTTTGCCTAAAAGGAGCAGCAGTGAGAGCAGGGCTCATCAGCCGGATCCCAGACACCGATCTCGAGAGCACAGACTCAGCGACCCTTTCAGCGAGAGCAGCCACTTGAGGCGCATGCAGGCTATCGGTAACATTCGCAATCCGGTTGCTTCCACATACAGTGTTGACCAAGCTTCTTCTACAGCTACAACAACCAGCAATGCCAGTATTGGGGATGTAAAAAAGAGAAAGCCAGGGCAAAGGAGTCATTCCTGTGTGGGTTCGAGGGAGGTCGGCTATAGGGCAAGAGGACGCAGTGAACAAAGGAAGACCTTTGATAAAACACAAAAGGACTCAAAATTATCTTGTGCTGTAAGTTCAGATGGGTTACATAGCTCAAAAGACTCATTGACTAATCAAGTGAACAGGAGGCAAAAGCATGTTGAATTTGTCACAAAGTAACTTCAACACAGTGGCCTGGAAATCAGTTAAAATGTATGAATTTCATTACATTAGATAAGGAAATTTTAAACCAAGTGGCATATTTTCTGAGCATATTTACAACTGATCCCAACATTTCAGTATTTTAGTGAATGTATGAGGTCAGTTCATCACATTAATTATAAACGTGATGTTACACTAATATTTTGCTAACAGAATGTTTCACAGTACTTTATACAACTTCATTTTTCAGCATATCTATTGACTGATCATTTAAAACCAAAAACAAACTATTGATTTTAATATGTTTTACTTTAAAATACTGTAAATGCCACTTGGTGTATATATATCTTTTTTTCATCTAATGTGGTGACATTCTGTTCAGTGTGGTTTAAGTGTCCAAATAGTTTTTTGGATCATTGTATGTACATATTCTTCTTAAGTTCAGTACTTCTTACCATACAAAATCAGTTTTGCCTGTTTACGCATGGTGTTTATGCATGATATACAGTACCGCCGGTAAAAATCTTATTTTTAGTAATTGTTTAAGCAACTTGCTCTTTTATAAATCCATTGTTTGAAATAGCAATATATCTGCATTCATTTCTTTGAAGCATCTTCTATCAACAGGTCTGACTGCAATTTCATAAATTCAGGTCCCTTTAGGGATCTTTAATCTAATGTTAAGTTTAGTTTAAAATAGACAATTGTTATTTCTGCAATACTTGTTAATTTATATGTAGGCAGTGCTTATACAGATGTTTCAGGTACAGCAATGTATTTAACCCTTGTACGCTCCTCATTTGGGGGTCACACTCTTGGTCTTCGCGGTCAAACACCTGAAATTTAACTTTTTTTTTCTTCATTAAAATCAGTCGAACATATTTTTGTTCAATAATATTTTTTCTTTTATATTTTGAGATAATTTTATGGTTCTAATTAATATTTATGCAATAATTATGATCAATTTTTCCCACTGAAAATTTTTCAATTAATGCAGTATTTCAGATTTAAATAGAGACTAGGCCTTTAAAATCCAATTTTTTAATGCCTAATAGCACCTCCTGGTGAGAGCAAGAAAAAGAAAAGAAAAGAAAAACCTGTAATTTCATGGTGTAACCACTAGATTACTGTATAGGACTCGATAGAGAGGCTTGTGAATTCCCTTGTTGTTTTTATACATAATTGTTTACTTTTATTAGGTTGTGGATCTAAATGTATATTAAGGCATTCTCAAAGACTACTTTTTGTCAAGGTTTATATTTTTTGTTGTTTTAAATGTTGATTTGAAGTGTAGGTTTTTGCATTATTATTACATCATTCAAACCTGAACACAGAAAGCAGTTTGTTGCACAGAACATTAAAATTCTATACAAATGTAACAAACATGAACAGGAATGCTTTATCAGAGCTTAATCCTTCTGGGTCTGATCTGATCTGATTTTAACCTCTTATTTCAGTCTTCTGACTCATTTTGGCTATACGGTTATAGCCATGCCAATTCATTTTGTATGTATAATTCTGTATGTGCGTCTGTGAGTGTGTGTGAGTGGATGTATCTGTTTTACACTCTTGATGTTTTAGAGTGTAACCCCTTCCTTGCTGTCCACTTTTTTTACTGCAATGTAGTTTAATTATTTATTTTATTTTACATAGTTGCAGGGTTACAGTCACACCAATTCATAGGTGTGTGTGTGTACAAGTGTGTTGGTGTGTTGATTTTGCACTCTTAGATGTTTTAGAGTTTCACCCCTTCATTGCTGTGCAATTTTTTTTTCTGCATTGTGGGGGATTTGTAGATGTGTTTTTTTCCCTATTTTCTTTTTTCCATTTCCCATTCATTTCCTATGGTTGGTCATTTTTGACTGAAGACCATGAGTGTGACTATTTTTTTTTTCCAACCACTTAGCTTTTTCGAATCATGCCCTCATTTTGTATTTATTTGTTTTATGTGTTCACATACCAAGTGCCATAAAAGTCACCAAGTTTTGTACCATTCTAGTGAAGCTATGATTTTTAAAAATTCAAAATGTAAAATTCTCCGGTCGGAAGTGACCGAAGACCGCACAAGGGTTAATAGTACAACTGATGTTTCGCTGTTAGCAGCACTGGTTAACCACTCACACTAGAGTTTACAATTACACATGATATGCTTGAGCTGAAACTTCATGTGTCTGCACACCATTACCCTCAACCTGACTGTCCCAATGAGCACAAGCAATCGTCTTACGTTGTGTAACTTATTATTTTTCTCATTCTAAGCCTGAATCATAAGGTGAATGTGAAGACCATAAATAAAATATGTTTTTAAAGCTCTTTACAATCCTCTTGACAAGGGAAGCGTAACTAGGACATGTTTATAATAGCCAGATCCAAAGTAATTCCAGATGTTTGAAGGACAGATTCGTTTCTTACCAACACTTGTTCAGAGTCTGTTGAATAAAATGAATGCCTGTAATTTATTTCTTTTATGAATCAATCATAGAAATTACATTCAGACAAGAGTCAACTTATTACTTTTCATTTAATTTTAGAATATTTAGAATTCTTTTACTGGTTAAATTTTAAAGACATAAACACATTGTGTAATACCTTAAATATGTTCTTTTTATGACAGATAGTTATCACAGATAAATAGTGTTCTTGTCAAATAATTGCTGTGACATGCCCCACTATAGTTACAATGCTAAATGTTGAGGGTAATTGAGCTATCAAAATACGGTGACAAGCTGTCCCTTCTTTTGAGTCCAATCTTTTCCATCATGGGAAATATATCAAGTAGACAAATCTTTTTATTTATCAGTTTATAAAATAATATATTTATAAAAAATAAATGCAATAATTTGATGACATTTAAGGATATTTAGCTTTGGGGGAAAAAAGTAAATGTCTAATGCCATGCAAAGAAAATTCTGCGTATAGGCTATTCAGAGAAATTGGTGCTAATGGACTGGCCATCTGTTCTGGTCCCAGACGCTAGCGTTTATTGTTATAATTTAAAGATTGTAGACTCATCAGAGACAGAGAAGTATTTTTAGTTTTTTTTGGTCACTGGTGGTCAAAATGCACACCAAACAACGCGAGGGGCCATTCACACAGAATGCGCTGTTGCATTTAAAACTGTGAGACGCAAGACAATTTAATGAAAAAAAATAGATATGTATATATCTCGAGATGCACTACCTTAAAGTCTAGTCAGAATTGGGTTGTGCTTTTTTAGAACGATCAAGACGCTGCAAATGATCAAACATACAGGTGCATCTCAATAAATTGGAATGTCGTGGAAAAGTTAATTTATTTCAGTAATTCAACTCAAATTGTGAAACTCATGTATTAAATAAATTCAATGCACACAGACTGAAGTAGTTTAAGTCTTTGGTTCTTTTAATTGTGATGATTTTGGCTCACGTTTAACAAAAACCCACCAATTCACTATCTCAACAAATTAGAATATGGTGACATGCCAATCAGCTAATCAACTCAAAACACCTGCAAAGGTTTCCTGAGCCTTCAAAATGGTCTCTCAGTTTGGTTCACTAGGCTACGCAATCATGGGGAAGACTGCTGATCTGACAGTTGTCCAGAAGACAATCATTGACATCCTTCACAAGGAGGGTAAGCCACAAACATTCATTGC
>NW_015505599.1:7384-35925 GCF_001515645.1 Sinocyclocheilus grahami | reverse complement strand
GACATTCTAATTTATTGAGATGCACCTGTATTACATACAGAGGATAGTAATTGATTAGCCTACATGTAATCTAGATTATCTGATTATATAAATAATCAGATAAAAAAAAATTAAGTAGGGTACTTGTAATTAGATTAAATTACATTTTAAAATACTCCTAATCAGACTAGGCTACAGTTGCTTTTTTATTGATTACATGATTATAGTATTCACACAATAGCAAAAAAAAAATAATAAATCATAATTTATTGATTCTTCCAAATTCCTCTTTTTCATCTTTTAAATGTTCATTTAGCCTATTCCTACTTGAAGCACCCCCTGCGATTTTAAAATAAATGTATTCATAATTAAGTAACCTATCACTGCATGTTCACGGTTATGGTTAATTGTCACATGACATGAAGGTAAACAAATGAAATATTTCATTTCTTTTTAGTAGCTAAGTGTATTTTGATTGGTGTTATTTTAAAATTACTTAATTTAATTTTACTTTTTTATCATTTAATAACTATTAGCTTTTCATTAAACTCGCAAACCCCCTGCAGTTCATTTAAGAACCCCAGTTTGGGAAACCCTGATGTAATGTTTAATGCACTTCATGTTGTTAATTATAACAAATGGAATGTATTGTCATACTCTTTACATTTTTATATCAATATGGAACAAGATTATCCTATTTAAATCAATGTGCTAAACAAGTAAGACCAAAAGTAATCTAAAAGTAACCAAAAAGTAGTCTGATTATATAAGGCCTACCTAAAATTTACCTAAAAGTATCATGGTATAGTGTTGTGGACATTCATTAAAAAATAAATAAAATAAAGGTATCTTTAAATATTGTGGTTGTGGAAGAGTCAAATGTAAGAAGGAATAGGAAGGAAGAGGGGATAATAGCTAGATTAAGACTGGGTCATTCAGGGCTGAATGGTTCATTGTTTTTAATCGTTGTACATGTTAACGGCTTATGTGAATTTTGTGGTGAGAAAGAAACAATTGAGCATGCAATATATGAATGTATAAAGTATAGTGAGGATAGGAAGGAACTAATAGCATATCTAAAAGATAAAGGTAAGAAGAATAAGGATGTGGGATATTTATTGGGATATGAATTTAATAGTGATAAAACAGGATATAGGATTTTATTTAATTTTTTATATAGCACAGGACTAGATAAAAGAATATAATATAAAAGATGTTCCGTTTGGGTTTGGAGTTGAAGGGGTTCAGTGTGGAGGACGGAGAGCTAACCGATACCTGGACTCTTGATGGCTTCAGAGTTGAGACAGAACAACTAATATAATTAAAGCTCAAAGCAGCAATGAAAGGGCCCTCGCACCTGGGCTCAACGCCACCCGGTGACTTTAGGAAAACAGCTAACGGTGGGCAATATGCATTTAAAGTGATAAATATAGGAGGAATATGTCAAAGTCAGTTATATGTGCCAAACTTCCTACTGCCAGCTGGTGGCGCTATGACTGTAACTGAATGTTGGAATGTAAATGTCTTCAGACCAGGACTTTTTTTGTTTGGGGCAGATTGGGCATTGTATGCATGAGTTACAACTTCTTGTTTCATGGCATTAATAGCATGCTTTTAGCACTTAGTCAGTGTTTATCATATTTGAGCAACTTTTTAACATGTTTAGCACACAATGGCATATTTTACTGTGTTGCTAATAGTGCAGCACAGTGTTAAAGATGTCACTTCCTATTGACAGTAGGTGGCGCTATGACTATAACTGAATCTTGGACTTATCAAACATGTTAAGTTTGGGGCAGATTGGACACTGCATGCCTGAGTTACATCAACTTCCTGTTTCACTGCATTACTAGCATGCTTTAACAATTAGTGAAGTGTTGCTAGCATGTTTCTAGCATGTATTTAACACTTCCAGACGCTTTTTAATAGGTTGCTAGGAGTCCACGACAGTGTTAACCATGACACTTCCTGTTGCCAGCAGGTGGTGCTATGACTATAACTGAATATGGGCATGGACATGTGTTCAGGACAGAACAACTATCAAACGTGTGAAGTTTGGGGCAGATCGGACATTGCTTGCATGTTGCATGTTTCATGGCAAAACATCAAACCTTGTCAGGCCGCCAGGGACACGCCCCTTGACGAAAACTCAAGATCTTCACAATTAAACATCACAAAGGCCTTAAAATAACCCTCACCAAATTTGAAGATGATCCAATTAAAACTGTAGGAGGAGTCTGTCAAAGTAGGCCTGGAAATGGCAAAAACGGCACAAAAATCGTACAGGAAATTCAAAATAACGTACTTCCTGTTGGGTTTTGGATTTTGTACCAAGAGACTTTTTTTGTAGGTAATGGTGTGTTACACATGTGTACCGATTTTCGTACATGTATGTAAAACGTAGCTCGAGGCACACTACGTTGAATGTGTACAGGAGGCGCTATCGAGCCGTTTTGCCACACCCACTTCTGAAACCCATATCAGATGTAAAATTCGCCAGTTCTGACGCCTGTGCAAAGTTTCATGAGTTTTGGAGCATGTTCAAACATGCGATTCACTTTGGAGAAGAAGAAGAAACGGAGCAATTCCAATAGGGGCCTCACACCACCGGTGCTCGGGCCCTAATAAAAGAAAATCCTGATTGCATAATAGCACAGTAGGTGGCGATATGCGCAAAGATTGCAACTCGCCATAAAACCAAGTAGAAGAAGAGTCAAAAGGAAACTGGGTTAATACATAGAATATAAAGTATAATTGTTATTTTTATCATTAAGATTTTTTTTTAAAAATATATATAAAGTTCTGTTAGTCACTCTGGTCCACACTCCGGTATAGTAGGTGGCGGTAATGCACCTTAACGTTGGATGCCACCCGCCATAAAACAAGCAGAAGAAGAAGAGGAAGAGTCAAATGTAAGGTGGGAACTGTTGTGTGGCCGCTTTGCGACGGAACTGAAATCGAACAGAACTTGTTTCCCTCATCAGTCGGGCATGTTTTCCCAGCGCACAGCACACAGACTCAAGCATGGACGAGACAGCGCAGCGAATACTGGAGTATCTGACTGAGTTAGAAGTCGCTGCAGAAGATATTTTTAGTGACAAGCAACAGGTAGGTTTGAATGATGAAAGTAGTCAGTTATAGTCAAACGTACAATGAGACACTTCGCTTTAACAGTGTTTATACTATCCGCTGAAATGTCGACAGATCGTGGATCTGGATTTGCGGAGAAACAGAAACCGAGAAGCACTCGGCGCGCTACGAGACCGTTCCTCAAACGGCAAGTACACATGCTGTGTGCGCAGATCTCATGAATACTGCCCGGCTTCTTTTATATTGTGCTTTATTGCTGTTATTCCTGCCATCTTGCACGCTTTTGCTGTTCTTGAATACACTGCACCTTCTCTATTTCCATTCGGTCTTGTTTTATCAGTGGCATTTGCACTGACCTGGTCACTGGTTATGTGTCCTCCTGGGATCCTGTAACGTTATGTATGCGTTCTAGGTTTTTGTTTGTTTGTTTACATATGAAAATGATAGATATATGATATATATACTTAGGAAGAAGACAAGACAGTACTGGCAAAATAATTGATATTTCACAAATCACTCTCTTTCGTTAAAAAAAAAAATGTTTTATTCATTTATTTGTTGTTTGTTAACCATATGAAACACTGAAATTGTGAAAATATTGAAATAAGATGTTTATAAAAGATTGTATTTCTGTACTAAATGTCTGTATCTGATAAACATGAAATCTGCTATGGTATGAAATACATCAAATATATAATATATGTAACTTGTAGTGCATTTCTGTTTAAAATGTAGTAGGCCAGCGTGATGACATTTTCTTGATAACATTAGAAATTGTTCAGTGCATTTCTAATCACCAACATGCGTTTTTAGCCCCGCCATAGGGCTAATAAAGAAGAATAAATGAATAAACTTGCCTTAAGTGTTATTTTATAGCTGGGTCCTAGGAGGCTATACATTAAACCATTTGCATTAACACCATAACATTTTGCATTTACAGCATAACACTATGTAAAACAGATGCTGCTATTTGTATTTTTGGATGCTGATTTGTTATCTTAATGTAACATAAAAATACTATACATATTTATATATTTTGCTATTGTATTGTGGAGTGACACTTTCATAAACTTTTCTATACCCCTCTGATTATATAACGGTAAATATTACAATATCATAGCACAACAACAGCATTCAGCAATAATGATAAGCTGAATACTCACAATAAAAATAATACGGTCGTATAGATCATAACACAGTCTCGGAGGTAAGGAGTGGATTATCCTTCACCTGAAATGTTTGTCTTTTCATCCTGAAATGCAAGGCAAATGTTGGATCACAATAATTAGGAACCACAGTTTCCACAAATCCCTTCATTTGATTGGGATGTTCTGTTTTATTCTGGACGGCAAGGGCAGTGACTTACATCGAGCGTATTTTGCAGTATTAAACACGTATTTATACCGATTTCATCAGGCTCCGAAAATTCTTCAAAAAGAACACAAAGAATGGCCTTCTCAGCTGCCATAGTTGCAACTCTTGCGTCATCAGAACAGTGTTCAACGCACCACCATTTGCGTTTAAACAACAGTTTGCACCGTTTTTGTCGGGGCTGAACGCAGCCCTGGATAATGTTTGTCCTTTAGTTTGTTGTGATATGAAAAAGATGGCATGGGTCTGTAAGTCATGGGAGTGGACAAATGGAATTTGAAAGGAAAGGTTTTTAGAAAATCACCTTAATGATCCACACATTCATTTCCATAGATAAACTAACCGATGTAGTCCAAACACTTGGTTTACTAACCAGTAAAATTGCTATGCAAGAAGACTGAAGTCCATGCAAATTAGCATAGTGATAAAAAACTATATTAAACTGCTTGGAAGGAAAGTAGTTTGAACCCTGCCAGATTTTCTGACTCTAGGTGGCAGTGTTTCTTTATTTCTAGTGTATGTGTGGTTGTTGAAATGTAC
Source organism: Sinocyclocheilus grahami (assembly GCF_001515645.1). Classification (NCBI taxonomy): domain Eukaryota; kingdom Metazoa; phylum Chordata; class Actinopteri; order Cypriniformes; family Cyprinidae; genus Sinocyclocheilus; species Sinocyclocheilus grahami. The sequence continues at coordinate 30,945 of NW_015505599.1, read as the reverse complement.
TTGTGTTAATGGACAGATGGCGATTGTAAAACTCTCCACTCTATTGTTATGAAATTATATAAAATAAGCAGAATAAAACTTTTAAATGAAGAGAGGGGTCAGCGACAAGCAATACTAAATAAAAAAGGGTCAGTTTAATGAAATGACAGGAAATGCTTTGTGGCAAAGGAACGTTTGCCAGGTTGCGTGCAGTGGTACAGTCCTGGATTCAGTCCAGTGTGATGAATTTATGAGTCAGATGAGGTGGGAAACAGAAGTCTGTTCTCAGTTATATAATCTCCAAACAAGACATTCCTCAAGAGGAGAACGACATGTGAAAACACATTCAACAGGTTCATAACATACAGTTATGCAAAGTCGGCAAAATGTTATGTGCAAAAATACTGCTGTGATGTTTAACGATAATGATTTGTTCTTATGACCGGTGCGAGGTTGTTGTGACACAGAGGTCTTTACACACTCCAAATGAAACGAAGGACGACCGAGAACAGTCATCTCGCGTGCGTACAGTCATAATGATCGAAGTTTGTGCAGAGATGAGTCAAAGCTGAGGCTGTCTGCTCCTGTCTTATTTGTGCCCCATTATTACAAGCATATAATTTAAACACTGCACTTGCCAAAGGAGAACTTTAAATAGAAGCCCACAACAATTTGCTGTCTGTATGTCCATGACTCAACATCTACAGACCCAATTACTGAGAAGTTTGAAGAAAATGCTCAGCTTTCTACAAAAAGCTTCTCAATAAATGAAGTGATAAGCACGGTATTTTGAAATAAGATGGCAGCACAGTTGTCTCATATGTTTTGGTGAGTTGTCGTTGCAGGAATATTGTTGCTTTTGGCTTATAAAATTATGCAGTAACTTATGTTCTTATTTTCCTTGGGAGAGCAGGAGCAGACTGTAATCAACAGTTCTGTCAAAACTTTTGACAAGTAAATTACAAATCAACTCAACATCTTCCATACAGTTTACTTTGGACTTGCCCATTGCCTTTCTTTATAGTGGTTAAGAGCTAGACAGCTCCCTGCTCATCTGATGTGATCTGGAAATCCTAGAACATTTTTATGAAGTATTTCAAATTCAGGGCAAACTAAAGGCAACCGTTTCTGAAGAGCCCTTTCTTGTCCCAGTATGACAGTGTCCCTGTGCACAAAGTGCTTTACTCTGTCAACTCTGCTTTACTCTTTAGTCTGATGCTAGTGTGTTTCTACTCAAAAGCTTTGCATTTCAGGTTGTTGGATCTTGTGCTGTCTTAGGCTACGTCCACACGAAGCCAGAGCTTTCCCTAGACGATATTTTTTTCCCCCTCGTCTCAAGAAATATCTGTGTCCACACGAAACCACGAAACCGACACAAAACGATGTAGTATACATGCCAAACCAGAATGTGGCGCTGTAATTCTGCCACAGAGATACACTAATAATGGAGAAGAAGACTATGTGCATATACCTTGTGCGCGGTATTCAAATGAACATGGAACAATACATTTATTAATCTGTGTTAATGTTAATTAATAAAAAGTCAATCGTTCAGTGTTTGTTCATGTTTTTGTTGCCGTTACGTGACGTAGCGGTGTCTGACTAGGTGCTAGACGTGGGCTGATGACGTCATCGTTTCAGAAAATATACGGATTCGCTGTCCACATGAAAACGCAAGGGCGGCGTTTTCATATTAATCCACTCTGGGACCTAGTTTAAAAAAATATCGGTTTCACTCTCCCAAAATGCCGGATCCATGTGGATGAAACACCTATACGATACAAAATGTATGCGTATACAGCTAAACGTGTCTCCGTGTGGACGGGGCCTTAGTTTTTGGAATGGCTGTATTTAGTTTTAATGTAGATGAAAACACCAAAAAAAAAAAAAACATCATCAGACAATGACCTCCGTCTTAAATGCATCATAGGTGATCTGAATGTTACTTCTAAATCAAAACTTGGATCACATTTTAATAATACAATACAGTCCCAGAATGAAGCCAAACCTTGAGTTATGGCGAAAGAATTGGGGTCTTTCAAATTTTCTTCATGCTAGACTGAAAATAAGATGACAATTAAATAGCATTTCAACATTGGTATGCATGTTGCAGGGATGGACATGGATTTAAACCATACGTTTTGATTGTATTTCTTTAGCCTGTGTTTGTCTGACTCCAGCAAATTCTCGAGGGACCGCCATCCTGGGACGCATTCCACTGTGGTTTCTACGTGCAAACAAGAGACTTTGCAAGTTTTGTGGAACTAACTGAAACAGCTATTGTCATTCCCTTTATTATTAAATTTAAATTAAATTAAATTAAATGTATGCATTTAGCAGACGCTTTTATCCAAAGCGACTTACAGTGCATTCAGGCTATACATTTTTTTACCAGTATTATCCTTCATGAACAAGAAAAATAACAAGCAACAGAATTAAGTAAATAACGCTTTAAATAACGCCCTTTCATGAAGAATGCCACTACGGTCTGTGAAGGCTTTGGCAGAAGTGTTGTAGTGTTACAGTAATTTAAACACGGCCTAATGCTCTTCCCCTCTGTGTGAGGGCTAGTAGAATGGTAAGATGAGATGTTTATCCACAATAAACATCTCATCTTTTGGACAATTTTCAATTATCCAAAAAAACTATTTTTTCAAACTATTCCTAAACAGTTTGTCTGATTTTCACCAAAATTTGCTCTGATCATCTTCAAACCCAGCTGGCAAAAAAAATAGAATTCAAGTTGACTAGTCAAACAGTTCTCGCGCAAACAAATAACGTGCAAATTAATTTGATGAACAGCCTGCCAAAACAGTGGTCATGCCACCTAGTGGTCAAGAGATGTGAAAAATGGCTTCTGAAAGATTTGGCCAAAAATCACGAGACTGGTTTCTTTACAGACAGTGCAGCATACCAAGCTGACTGACATCCAATTGCCCCATGTCAGTCATTTTGAGATTTAGACATAATGAATGCACAAAGTGGTTTTCATTTACCGCATCAACGATTTGGGTGGCATGATGCCAAACTGCAGCTGAGGCTGTATCTCTGCAAAGCTTAGACACATTGACATCAAACATTGCATGTGCCATTGTCACTTCACACTGACAACACTGCATCAGTTTGGTAACAGTGCCATCAAAAGTGATAAACCAGTAAATCATATTACTGGTGATTATATTTATTAATTTTTAGGAGCCAAGCACCAAAGGTGCGTAAGGCACCTATTAAATCGGTTGTCGTTCTTCTTCCACTCTGGGAGTCTGGGAGTCTATGGTAGCCCATAAAACCGCTTGCAGGAAAGTTATGAAATTTGGCACACAGATAGAGGACAGTCTCAACATTAACTATAGCAGGTTTGGAGTCTAACTCAAACAAACTGGGCCACCAACAGTTCAAAGTTGCACATATGTTTATGCTAATAACTTTTGAACCGTAAAGTTTAGAACCACATTCCTTTTTTACCCTGATTTGTCTGATTTTCCTTAAAATTGGCTCAGATCATCTTCAGACCATGCTGGCAAAAAGTTATGGAATTCAAATAGATTAGTCAAACCTTTCTCGAATATCACGTGAACAAATTTGAAGAAGAGCACACCAAAAAATCAAATGTGCTGAAAAAAAGGAAGGAGTCAAGACAGGCTGACGCCGCCGATGTTCCCGAGTCACTCTTAGTCACCTGTGCTGCCAGCTTGGCTTTCGGTCTGAGAGTCGATTAAAGTCTGAGTGCAGTCATCGTTAAGAACAAAATGTGGTCTTGCGGTTAGGACTGGGTTTGATCTGGGTTTGGTTCCTGCTTCAAATAGTGTTTTTTTTTTTTTTTTTTTTTGGTGTGTGTTTGTTAACTTTTGTTACATTTTGGGACAAGACAACCACCATTACATATGCCACAAATGATCTCCACAGACATGGAAAACTGTTAACATTGTTGAATGCTGTGCATAAATTACATCACTGTCGGCCAGCTTACGTCACTTCAGTGTTCCTTCTGGCAGTGCGAATGCAACCAGGAACATTGCTCTACAGGAAAATGTAGTTCTCAGGTGACCGACCTGGTGGCTAGTTCCTATAACTACCCGGTGCAAAAGACATTGTTTTGTCCTAATCACTACCATGAGAAATACTTTTGAGTGAAAACTCTTTTCAAAGAAGCCCAACACAACTGCCCTCAAAAGGCTGTGTGGTTATTAGAATGTGCCATTTGGTTTGTAGTAGAGTGCAACTCTTTTGCAACTGCAGTAACCATTAGATTTTCTTTTGACCTGTTGTCTGGTGACCTGTAGGATGTATTGGTTGAAACCCAACAGGCTTTGCCTGGCTAGAGCAGCAGACACAATAAGGTCATACGGTCACCAAACTCGCTCTACCTACACATGCAGGCAATTGTTAAGTTAACCTTCTGTGGTTCTGGATTTTCTCCTTTTTGCTGGAAGCAAACTGACAATTACCCATTTTGACTAAATATACAGCTTGGTTACTTTGCATTATTAGTGCTTTCTAAAGAGACCTTCACTATTACTATTTCTCAAAATAATAGTTACTTGACAATCATCGTCACTTGACAACCCTAGTATTATGAAGGCAGGTTTGCTTTAACAAAGACAGAACAAACAAAAAAACGAACAAGCTGAAGAAAATGAACCAAGAAATGGATTGAAGCAGGAAAATGACAATTAAGGAAAATAATGTTAACCTTTCTCATCTAGTGGTAAGGGAAAACACAGCTGGAACTGCACAATGGAGACTGTAGCTCTTCAAACAATTTTAATATTTCCCAGACCTGCATGATCTCCTTGGATATGCTCATTGACAATGGCATTCTCATTACAAATAGTGTGAGCTGTACTGTAAGCCTTTGTGGAGACACACAAAGACCTGAGGAAACTGTACCCAGTCCCTTCTGAGCAGCCCAGAGCACTACAATGATCATTTTAAATGGCATTTATGAATTATGTAATATACTGTTAAAATAATTTGGCTTGCTGTCAGTAAAGAAAGGACTCTAGGATCAACTCTTTAATTACTAATTTCGTATGGTTAAGAACTATGTCACTTTTTCATCACTATTTACTTCATTAAGCAGAATAACTCTCACAGTGGAAAGTGGGAATGGACCCACAGTCAAGTCAAGTTATTTATGTCTTAACTCTACAAAAAATATAAATTGTAACTCTCTCCCACTACTCCTGCTGTGATGAACAACCAACCTGGGAGGATTTTTTCCTGTTTCCCTCAAGCCCCCACAAGCAAAAAGACCATATTAACCTTCTGCCTTTGGACCATCATCCTTCTTCGTTATGAACGCAGAGCCATGCAGCCAAACTACGCAGCGATGGACTTAATGAAACTCCAACTTAATGAAAAACCACATTGTATCACTAATTACAACTTGAGCACCACTAAAGATAAAATAATAAAATAAATAAACAGGTCGGCAGTACAGTTCAAAATCTGTTTAGAGATAATGTGTTGTGGTTTAAAATGTGATCCTGTCATTTTTCCAAGAATCCCTGTCACAAAGTAAAGCCATTTACCTGCACCTGTGTGTCAAAAAAAATCCTCCCTTGTATTCTATCATATTAACATCTGCATTGATTTATAAACGATTCATACCCCAACAATGTATAAATGATTTGAGGTATACACTGGTAAATCATTTTAGCTGTCTTGGTTTTCTAAAGCTTTTTCAGGACACTCCTTTGATCCCTGGCTTCTGCTCAGTGTTTTTTTTAGGTCAAGGTGAATCAATTTTTGAATTGTAACACTGTACATCCTTAATATAAATAGTTTGTATTCACTTCTTAGGTCACACTGCTTCCAACAGTTGTTTGATATCAAATTATATAACGTCTGTATACATTTTTATACAAATGCCTAAAACTTTTACCAGTACTGTACAGCAAAAGTTAGAAATAACTAACTTAAAACCATTTTTAGCTTGTGAAAACACTAGTGTTGTAATCATTTTCAATATATACAGTATATTGTCATGACTGACAAAAAGAAAGTTAGAAAGTACAACATTTATTTGAATTTGACATTACTATTACTTTTGATCCATTTAATGCATATTTGCTGAAAGAATTATTAATTTCTTTCAATGAATTAATAAATCAATCAATCAATAAAGTAAAAAACATGTTCACAGATTGAGGTGTTCTTTAAGTAGCGATAATTGCATCCCGTTAACAATCGACCAGAAGATGAAGAAAAATGTATTTTGGCCTTGAGGAAAAATGACTGGTGCCACATACATTCTCAAATTTCCGAAGTATGACGGTATTAAACAATTTTGCATGTGTAAATTAATTCTAAAAATAATTAGCAATTGGTTATTCATATGAAATCCATGTATCATACATATATTATTTGAGAAGATTTTATTCTTTACAAGTATAGATGGCAAACCTTGACTTTGTATATTTTGACCTGTGAACATTGGCTCAGTCATGCCTTGACCTCCCTGTGGTACAACAACAACATTGTGTTTTTTGGATGTCAATACTGTATCTAATATTTAAACTACAAACTCAATTATTGTAGATTTTGGTTCTCATGAGCAAAACATTCCTAATTTTCAGTTGGAGATCATTTCGTTTGTAGGCACTCGAGTCTAGGAAGAGAGAAGCCTTTACTAAGCACCTTGTCTACAGATGATTACCAAAGGTTTTTAAACTTTTTAAGGGTTTTTATTTTATAAAATTTTTTTACCTATACGTTTTTTAACACAATTGTAGATTTGAATGATGATGAAAACAATGCACTGTTCTTTGGGCAGGTTAGTGAATTTCAAGGTTTTCTAGAAAGTTTTGAAGGTATATGGAAATAGTTTTGGTGTCAACTTTTCAAACAAATATCCAACTATGTACAAAGCTTAAAGAAACATTTCTTTCTACAAATGTGTTTGCTTGAGGAGTACAGAAACATGGCAACACGCACGCACACACACACACACACGCACGCACGCACGCACGCACACACACACACACACACACACACACACAATTAATACATTTAATAACATTTTGATCCTACTCAGGCCATCCTACAATAATCACAGTGAGAACAATGTAATGTTTAAAATAAAAGGCACCAAATTAGAACACAAGTATGTTAGTTCAGCTTTTCTGTAATGATGAAGCAGGTGAAACTGATGAATTATTTGTTTATTTGTTTGAACTTTAAATAGTTTTTGTGGGCATAAATAATTAATTTGGTTTCTTTGTTATTGTCTTGTGGCTTTGGGTAAGTGTGTTTGTCTCTACACGATCAGATACCCTTGTTTAAAAGGCCTGACATTTGGTACTTAATTTTGTTTTGTTTGTTTATGTGGTAAAGAGTATATATCAAACCCAGAACAAATATGGCATACTTCACCCTGTTAATTGGAAGGCAACAAGATGTTTTTGAGTGTCACCAAAGTCATTTATTCAGTCTTTTATTCCATTTATTCAAGCGAATAGCTTATCAATTTACTTGCACTTCTCATTTATTGACTGCATGCTGGGCCTGAGCATCTCTCGAAACATATCAACACTGGTTTATGGAACTGTTTTTAACAGCCACTTAGGACTTGCATTCAGGACATTCATGCAGACTAACAGACTTTGCAAAGACATCAGGAAATATGAAGCATATGCTTTCACCAGGGTACTGTTTGGCACTACGTGCATAAATTTTTTTTTCTTTTCCAGCCAGGGAAAACAGAAGATGATAATTAATAAACTGAGAGATAAACATTCCAGTACTCCTGGGTCATCGTTGTACAGATACAGAGCACGTTCAGATTTGAAAAAGCATCAGTGACAGCTTAAAGTAGATGTGCTGCACTCTTTTTTTTTTTAACTGGCAACCAAGGTAAGATCCTGGCATTGGTTCAGCTCATTAAAGAAAAAAAACATCACTGCACACTGTTTTGACTTGCTACTATGACATCTACAGAAAGTTAAATCTTCTTCCTCTTGTGGAGGGTAGCTGTGGATTTAGATTTTGCATGGTTTTTTATGGTAGCGTAAGATGGGGGAAGATGCCCCCTTTAAGACCAGTGTGTATTTACATTTCAACTGTACCATATTTAGATTTAAGCTTTGCATGTACAGGATAATGATGAATGGAATACACAGAAACATTTACTAAAATTATACAAAGCAGCAAGAATATCTGAGGCAAGAGTGTAAGAACCGGCAGTGTGGAAGACCACAGTGCAGCCGAAGGGATGGAAATCCATGGCAGAGCCCGGGGACTGCTGACCATTGTATAGTTGGGGAGGCAGAAACCCAAAGCATAGCTGGTGAAGGTGGAGACCAAGACAGATCCAACAGAGATGGAGACCTCCATGGAGGAGCCAGTGGAAGAGGAGACTGCCAGAGCAGAGGGCCTCTGGAGAGCCAAAAGAGCAGAAGACAATGCTGGAGCCAGTGGAGACGGATATCACCCCTGTGGAACTGGCAGAGCTGAGGAACAGGGTAGAGCAGACAGAAATAGCGGAGGAGGAACTAACTTCCTGGGCACCTGGTTCCTAACTTCTTGGGAACCAGTGAGTCTTTCCTAAACAGAGGTAGAGGAAGGGCTTCTATGGTCATGGTGAAGGAGAGGGAAACAGCTCTTGGCAGCCTTCCAGGCCATGGCAAAGGAGTCAAGAACAACCCCTGTGGCCAAGACAAATGGAGTGGAGTTGTGCACAGGACTTGGAAGCATCATATATGGGACAACTTGACTCGGGACATGGGACCTCAGGGATCACCAACTTGGGTCCACCGGGCTCAGGAATTCTGGGAGAAAGCACAGAGGGACTCATCTTGAAAAATGCACAATGTGAGCCAGGACTAAATGTAGTCTTCGAGAAAGCGAGGAGGAGGATTCTGACAGTTGACAGATCCATTTGTGGTCAGTACACTCTTAAAAATAAAGGTGCTTCAAAAGGTTCTTCACAGCGATGCCATAGAAGAACCATTTTTGGTTCCACAAAGAAACATTCAATCAAAGGTTCTTTAAAGAACCATCTCTTTCTTACCTTTTTGTAATCTGAAGAACCTTCTTTCGCCACAAAGAACCTTTTGTGAAACCGAAAGGTTCTTCAGATGTTAAAGGTTCTTTATGGAACCATTTAGACAAAAAGGTTCTTCTATGGCATCGTGAAGCACCTTTATTTTTAAGAGTGTAGTTATGTCATAGTTTGACAAGAAGGAAAAAGAAGTGGTGAGGATTTATAACTAATTAATTTGGCTATACTTAAGCTTTCAATATATAAAATACACAACAATTCATTTGTATATTTAGCTGTAATTATTTAATAATATCACATCAATATTTATGAGTGCAGTATTCTGTGTAATAACACTTATACCGCAGATCCATCCTAAACAGCACACTCAAACACTTTTCATGGGTCAAAACCAAAACTAATTTTGAGAAAAATGTGTGAATATTTTTGGTGGGAACATGATACAAGGCCTATGTCCTGTGAAAGTATTACCGCCGAGGCTGAGCTTTAAAAAAAAGTGGAATTTGGATTAAATACCTGACAACATAATGAGTGATCTCAAAAGATATTTTCTTTTCATGATTCAGGATCAAAACACACTGCTCACCAAATTTATTAAATTGATTTAAAATTTGTTCAAATAATTGCTTGTAAATTAAATTAACATTCTGCTTAAAAACTAAACTAACATATGTATTGGCAATGAAGTATTCTAAAAAGAAATGTTTCCAGTGTTTTTTTAACAATCAGACAGGAAACTAAAACATTTCTCTTATAGGGGTCAGTGGAAAAAATTGCTCTTGATAACTTGATTGTGTTGCCATTTCTTTGAGATGACTCCCAGTGGACACTAAGAAGCCTTTTTTCTTTCTTCACCTTCACTTGTTAGTTGAATGAAAGAAATAGCTGGCAGAAAAATCCTCAAGAGGACAATAGTTAACTTGACTTTTCCTACAGAATGTCTGTTAGATTGCTGTAGCCCACAGTTTGACATACTGGATGCAAAAACCAATGTAATATGTATGACTAAAATTTGGCATGAGACCAAACCCACCAATAAGTAGTCTTACCGCTGACCTCACAGCAGTGTGCTGAAGAATAAAAATAGCGGCGCATATTACTCACATTCTGGGTTTAAAATGGCTATTTTGGCCAAAAGCCATGCCCAGCTGGAATTTGAGAAATGTTTCGTTTTATTCAAATTTCAGCTCAGTATCCACAGAATGTTACACATACATTTTATTCCAGTTAAAATTATTTTCTTTTTAGAAAAAACTTGATTTAAAGAAAAATGTTATTTAGCAATGGGATACGAAAAACAAACCTATTTCAAGATGCACTAGTCAACATTTGAAGTGGATCAAAATCTTTCATCGAAGTTGTTCTAAAACCTAAAACAAAATGTGTTCTTGTCTAAGGACAACTTTGATGGACTTTGTGACTACTGTATCTAAAATACTAAATCAAGATATTATGAGTTAATTCACTATTATTTTTCAAGAAAATTAAAAGCTTTTACTACTGTCACGTGCTCTGTCCATTATTTCATTAACCACTACTCCAACATGAAGCCATAACAGTGTTTTATCTGTGACTTATATCATGACTACAGTTTGGCCATTGGAATAGCCTGACAAACCAATTAGGGGCCAGCTATTGCTGTTATTTTGGCGCGCACTTTTGGGTGTATCACAAGTAACGATCAAACAAAGGCTTGACTAAATTGAGCTGGGTGGCTATATCTGATGTTTGTACAACAGCATCTTGCCAGAAAATGACTGTGCTACAGTCAATGTGAACAACTGTAATTTTTCCGTAAGGTCAGGTTTTCTTGAGATTCTCTGCAGACACTTTGTGAATCAACAGAGGTTTGATTTGTTGTGAATGCACGGCAAAAAATGTTGGATTGTGAACAAACCCTCCATAACTGTTGAACCTTATTTTACCTATTGTAGGCAGATAAGGAGACAGGAGTTCTTAGTTAATAATACGATTGAAAAATTGGAGCTGTGGTGGGCCAATGTCTGCTGGAGTGATTTGAAACTCAAGATGAGTTGTTTTTCCCATGTTCTATGTCCCATAGATTACAAGTGATAAATGAATCCATATTTGCATTGATTATATATTATTGTGAGAGTCTCCCCTCTGTGAATTTAACTGATGTTATCCACTGGAACTGATGAATGGTGTATAAGCTGGTCAGTCTAAAATGACAAATGTCATGTTATTTATCTATAATGTGGTTAAACTTAGCTTGATCATTTGTGATTTACACAAGCAACACCTGTTTTTAACCTTTTTTATCTAGAATATAACAAATGTGGGAAGTTTTGTTGAAACAAAAACCCTCTCATTAGAGTCACATTGGGCCCTATCATACACCCGGCGCAATGCGACGGCAGGCGCGATGCAAGTGTTTTTTACTAGTTTCAGCCCGAAGCAGTTATCATTTTCATGTCCTGCGCCACATTGTTTAAATAGCAGTTGCATTTGCGCCCATTTGTGCGCCTATGGGCGTGCTGGTCTGAAAACGAAGTGTGTTCAGGCGCATTGTTGGCGCGCTGATATTTTGAAGCAACTGAAATAGACTGCGCCATAATTCAAAGGGGAAACAATTTTTCATTATGACAGATATTTGTTCTTGATTTAAGTGTAAAGTCACTTAATTTTTCAGAAGTTTTCAAAACTTTTGCATCTTTTGCATAGTAAATGTATCTTGATTTAAGGATGTTAAGGATATTTGTATTGGAAAACAAATACTGAGTAAGATGATTCTTCTTCCTCTTCCTCTTCTTCTTCTTTTTTATTTTTATTTTATTCTTTTGCAATACATGCAACATTAAATGCCATGACTTTATCAATGTAAAACTTTCTGTGCTGATAATACCTTTTTAAGGACCTTTTTAAGACCCTATTGTATCATAGATGTCTTAAAGACAGTGTTTTAGACAGTGGTGTTGACTCACTGTTTTATGTCCACGATGCATGTGACATTACACAGTCAGAAAAGGTGCCGAGATTACTTCCCTGGAGTGCTGTCTCATATTGGAGGCAGTTACTTTGCATTAAAAATAAAATAGATATGTTCTGTAAGTATGCACTGTAGCTTTTGGTAACAAATGTATTGCTTGTTTTCTTGGATGAGAATGAGCTCTGTTTAAACTATTATAGCTATCAGCTATAGCTTTGTAACGCTGTGCGAATAAAATGTGCCAATGAGCCAAAGTCAGCATTAAAATGCAGCAAATCATCCTAAAGGGACACATCAAGCTATTACCTGTTGCAAAAAAGTGAGTGCTGCCGGGCTCCAGGAAAAATGTGGAGTGTCCCATGGAGAGTTTCTGCAGTCAGACGTCAGTCTGCGCATATTAAAAACTTGACAGCCATGGCTACAAAAAATGCTTAATTTTGTTACTCAACACATGTTATAGAAGTTTTGTGTTTTTGGTGGTAGATTTATGTGGATTAACCTTCCTCATGGTAGTCTCTTTGGGGTCTTGTAAAAAGCTGAGAAATGGTTAGTTCCGTGTCAGCTGAGTGTAAGAAATGTCCAAGTACTGAACTAAAATCAGCATGCAGCCAACTAAAGGACATTTTCATTAAAGAAAGAGTGAATCAGTTACATATTATGAATGAGATATTTTCAAAGGTTGTGTGTAGAACACTGAGATATTTCTCTTATAATACAAATCTCCATTCATTTTATTTTGAAAATATAAAAAACAGTTTTTTTTTTTTTTTTTTTTGGATCAGTCAAGCCTGGCGCAAGCATTTTCATTTACTGAACTCTTATTTATGAACAATACTGTTATTTTTGAAAACAAACAAAAAATATTACTAGATGAGAACTGCGATACACCTGTTTTTGACATACCCCATCATGCACCATCAGAGGAAATTACCTCTTATTTCTCAGGGTGTACTGAGGGCATATTCCAAAACCGCAAACAATTCTTGCCTGGCCCTCCTTGTGGAAGGATAAGACGTACCTTTGCAAAGTAATGAGAGAACGTAATCTAGCCAGAGGCCAGGAGGCATTCATTTTACATTTGAGCCCCAAGTTAGCTCCGCAGAAAAATCTCAACATTTCTGATGTTTGTTGCTCACAGTTGAGCTTAATAAGAGCACACAACAAGACAACTCATGGGTATAAAAAAGGTTTTAATTTAATATTAAACAGAGAATTTGTACAGGACTTTTACATACATAATGACCTGTATGTCGGCCATGAAAAGTAAGTACAGGTACAATCCGTTTCATTTAATGAACTGTATGAATTTTATTCCTTGTTTCATCTTTGCCATATGTGCTTTTTTTCACTGCTAATGTTCTGAATAAATTAAGGATATTTTATAATGTAATGGTTTGAAATGGGAAGAAAACTTGATTATTTTTTATTTCAGTTTGGAGAATGTATCATACAAATATTTGGTTAGTGGAATAAATAGATACTTTATTGCATATACTCTTTATCACAACTATTCATACAGTAGGATGTGTATTAATGTGGCATTTAAAATGGGTACCTTTTGGTTAGTTGTGAAATACAAGATTTATTTTATGCTCGAGGAAAGCTAGGAATTTTCCTATTGTCTGCTTCGTAAATGTTTCATACTCTTGAGGAAACGTAATACTCATGTATCAAACTATGAAAATCTGTATTAAATATGAATATATTTTTTAGAATAATCCAATGTTGCAATGTAGAGTTTTCTGTACAGCACTTTTTTTAAAATGAATTGTTCAAGAAGTATTTTAACAAAGTCCTTTAAACACATTTTGGTGACTGGTCTGTGAACAGTTTCAAATATTCAAAGTCTTGTGTGTGATGCTTATTTAACTCCATCGTGCACATCTGATTTGGAAGTCAGATCATAGAGGCAAGTCGAAACAGTTCATAATTTAGACCCTCACAGACATCTCACCTGAATGTGACTCACATGGTCACACTGAGAGTGGCAGTCAATGCATGGCTACTTCTGAGATGTGTTAGCTTACAGTAGGTGCTGTTATGTCATGCTTTCACGTTGACAGCGTAAGAACTTCCCGACTCTCTCTGCTCTTTAATTCTCCCTCTCAGTAATGGAATTCCAACAGCCTTCCTTTTGAATAGACATGAACCTTTTCTCTGAGGTGATTCTCCAGGTGTTGGGACCGAAGAATGAAGAAGCAGTCCAACGGATGAGTGAATATCAGTTTAGCTGTGCTCCAATGGACCGTCATGTTGACCTCCCCCTACTGAAGGAGAACAAAAATACTGTTACTTTAAAATCTATTGATGAAAACAGTTACATTGCATGTGCCTACATTTTCCACCTAATGGCTACTGTTAATGTTATTTACATAAAGACACATTTTACTATATTACTACTATATATCTACGGTCCACATATCCCATTCAGATCCAGAATCCAGGCTCATTGGAAAAACCTGCCTGTGGTAACATTACTGCAAAATGACTGGCAAATGCAATGCTGTACCAGGTGAGCTAATGAGCAAGTTTACTATGTCAGACAAGCCAAACATATGCAGAATGTTATGTGATGCAAACATGAAAATGTATTAGTTTACAAATCATGTGCTATGGTGAAAGTGTTTTGAGATCATAACATAGTATTGGGCAAGAGACCACATACAAATAAGTCTTTATTAAATAATAATCTACTCCTGTAATAACAATTTGCGTGAAAAGGGAAATAACAGTCCTGCAAGTGGAATCTCTAGTGAATTATACACACACTTTTTTGAGTTTTGCAAAAATGTAGGTAGAAGCACATTTTCCAATAAGTCTATGTTGGTATTTTAGTGGTCTGAGGTTTTATTGTTACCTCTGACTGCAGAAAGCATTACACTGTTGGTCGCTGTGTAAAGCACACACGCAGCGTTGACCTCCAACGCTGCCCTTGGCAGAACGCCGTACCCGCTGAGAGCCTCTATAACTCGACAAGCCGTATGGGACAGTGCGCCTGCCAATACAAAAAGGTTAAGAACTTTGAGTTACAGAAAACACTACTACAGCACTGGCGAACAGTGAAAGTGAGATGTACTAAAGGACTTAAACCAGCAAGTGTTTTGTTCCCTCTAAATTATACTGTATATTACGTCTCCATTCACCTTAAAGTTTCAGAAGCTGGGAGTTTAAACCAGGAGGTTTTAATGTGTGCTGAGAGTCTTTGTGCAGTGTTTCAACACCCTGTTCAGTTTGATATTTCTTTTGCACTGGCAGAGCAGGTTACATACACAATCTGCCAAGAGGTCTGAAATGTGACACTGAACCATGCATAATGCGGAGGTCAGAAAATATGAGTTTGGAGTATGGATGTGCTGGGAATCCCAACCTCACCGCACAAATACCAAGAAGCATGGATTTAAAACATATCAATTTAAGAGAACTGAACTTGTCTTGATAGCAGTTAGCATTATTCAATTAGTAAAAAATTTAAAATAAAACACAAAAGGGACGGATGATGTACAAAGGATTGCTTAAATTCTGCTGAAATCTCCAGAGCTTTCATGTACAAATTCTGTTAATGGGCAACCACGTTTAGTTAGAAAAAGTAGTTTGTTAGTAAGTAAGTAAATCAATCAAAAAAATGAAAATATTTGACAGTAAGAAAAACAAATACAATAAAACACATAGCCTTGCGTTTCATTAAGAAATACACCTCAGCTCAAAAGTGTGGACACAGACTCTTCATTTACAACAGGCATAGTTTGCTTTTGTTTAACCTTGATTACGTATTTCATTTCAACTCATTGCAGGCCACCCAATAGTTGATTAGGCTTTGTGTTTTTCTGGTAACACCTCAGTAAATTACTCTTATTTATACTGCATGGAAACTAATAAAGCAGACTCTGAGGCTCAGTAAATCTGAACAGCTGTACTCAGGGAGCCATGGGCCTCATTTGCTAAGAGTTACTCCTGCAAACATCCTGTCATGCAAGCATCTCTTTGATCTCAGCCCTTTCTCTTTAGCCAGTCGTATATGCTAGACAAGTGCCTAGACAAGTGGCGGAGAATATTAATTACTCTCAAGTGCAAAGAATTATTGTAGCTATGTTGACCTACATAAGTAATATACTAAAGCTGCAGTTCTTCTTTACAAACATGACTTATGACAAATTCTCTTCATTAAAAGTTAATATATTTATTAAATATATTAATAAATTAAAATGGCAACTTTAGTTGGTAACATATAGTTCTAGTAGTTTACTAAGACGGAGCCTGTAGCAGAAGCTGAAACATTTCCCCCAACAACTCTTAATCAAGATAAGTTTCTCTAATCACGTGCAATAAATTGTTATTATGAACATTTTGGATAAGATTGATGCATGTGACTTGTTTAAACTACACAAGGATTTTGCAATCTTATCTGTAATAAAGAAGGATGCAGGCCAGAAATAATTTCGTTTTGACAGAAAGGAGAATGTTTGTCCACGTGTCTCTGTTGAGACTGCCAAATGTAATAGTTCACTTTTGCTTCTAAGACAACAATCGTATACAGTTAAATGTTCAATGTTTTTCATTTTAGCAACCAAATCTTCATTATTTTATTCTCCCATTTTTCTTCTAAGTAGTCAGTGGTTTGATTATTTCATCATTTTTTACAGTGGGATGAGGCTTCACGTGCATCTTTACCATTGTATTCTTAAACACTTGATTACGAGTACAATTTTACTACATTAAATATGTTAAATGGATTTTCAATGAACACATTTGCTTAGTAATATTCATTATTACGATCCAGAAACTCTTGCCACATTAAGTTTTATTAATTACTAATGTTTTGGTGTCTTCAAGTCCTAATTGTGTTTTAATAAAGAATGTTCATAAACATGTTGTCACATGTATTCACTATTGTTTTTCTATACTATGCTATGCCACATAAAGGCGGTTTAAAGCAAAGTTTTAGCAGTCGTAAATGCAACCCTGTCTTTAATTTAGAAGTCAGAGGCACAGTAAATCCGTCCAAAATGATCCCACTCTGCAAAGAAAAACCTTTCACGGGTTTCAGCACCTGTTGATTATTATTTCATGGGCAAGTCTTAGAAACTTACTCTGGTGTGTTGATCCAGATGATGTCCAGGTGACAGTAGTAAACACACTCTTTGTCTTTGTACGAGTAACACGTACATCTCTTGGCTCTCCTCCGAGGTTTCAGAATCTGGCAGAAATAACTTGCTCCGGGTTTTAATTCAGACTCACCAAACTGCTTCGGAGTCGCACTTGATACTTTGGTTAAATCCTTCGCGCTGTTTTTCATGAGCACATCTTGACGAAACGAGGAAAATCCTGCATATGAAAATGCTTTAATTAGAACAAATGGCAATTCTATACATTAAAATAATCTCATGTTGCAACAGCACTAAAAAATAAAGTGTTATATCATATCATCATATCATATTATCATAAAAGGACCCTATAAATGCCTTTCTATCTAACACGCATTTCGATTAATCGTTTTACACATTTCTATTTCATTTTACATGTTACCATACATGTCCATTCACTTAAAAATGTAGGCTAGGCCTACTTCATGTGGTAAGCATTTATTAAAGTCAAAAATGCAATTTACCCTCTATGGGTGACATTATAGGCTACAGAATCGAAAGTAGGCTACTTTAAGGGTCAAGCCTTAGGTTTACTCAGGGTGAGAAAGAGCTATTGAGGCTGTGGGGTCACACAACCCAATGATGAAGGTCTTGAACCCCCGAAGAAATTCGAAACAAAAGGTTTTAAACCTTTGGATAAAGATTTTGGATGTCATACAAAATTTGTCATCGGCTTGGGTAAATTGTACCAATAACGTATTGTGACTTCACAAGTGTAGTAATTTAGGAGGTGCAATTTTGAAAGTGCAACAACTGAAGGTTTATGAAACGTCAGTCAATTAAATTAAAATTTTAACCATATTTAATTCCATATTTGACCCAAAGTTGGGTTGAAACAACCCAGCATTTTTTAGAGTGTGGCGCCAAATCACAGTTTGCTTTGTGCAAACTTTGACATATATAAAATGTTGTGTGCTTCCTTATTTTTTTATGATAAATGATTAATTAATTATAAATTGCATAAATTATATGCAAAGAGTGATTTTAGTCCAATAACTGTACAAGTTTTCTGCATGTGAAATGCGGTGCAACCCACCGTTCGCCATTGCGACTGTTAGTCCAATAAAAAGCAAAATTCCCAAATGTATTAATAATGACACCCTGGCCATCACAGTTATTCCAGATAGTCTCCGTGAACAAAGTTAGTTTAAAATCCAGGATCGAGCAGAAGTGCTGAGTGATCCAACTGCAGTGAAAAGTAACATTTTCTTTGTCACTCTCTGTAGTGTTTTCAGGTTTGTGGGCTGACAGAAGAGTGGAGCGCGACGGAACAGCATCTCAGTTTCGCTCTTGGAGGTTTTATAGTGAGCACCTATCAGCCTGCGAGGCACCACCCGCTGGAACGCCGCACTGATGTGTTGTCACAGCTGAATCAGTTCTCATGTGTATGTCATTAAATCACTCACGCACGCGGCAGAACATTATTTTAATGCCAATAGCACTTTATCAAATAAGATCGGTTACTAATACGTGCTCCAATATGACAAGTCTGGTAATTACAGAGGTCTGATATTAATTCTGAAAAATCCTTTCAACATTTTATACTCATTACAATGTTTTTTCCTACCTCAAGAGACATAAATTACATGCTCTATCAGCAGTCCCATTAATCAAAGGACCACACTGGAGTTTCCAGTGCTTAAAATGCAGCTTTAGACAAGAGCTGTTAGTAAAATGATTCAACTGGGCATAAGAGTGGTTCATGTCCAGCGGGGGCAAATATTTTTATTAAAAATGTGACAGTAAATTATATCCAGTGCATGTTTTGGCCTCAACACTGCTCTTTTAATGCTTTTGTTGACTGATAGACAGAATTCTGACTTTGAATGTTTCAAACATAATTGCTGACAAACAGTTTTTCAGAAATGATTTTACATACAATTTACCTGACATTTTAGAATATTCATTCTGTAAAGCATTGTTAGCTGATAAAACAACTGTTAGCATGTATCAAAATGACCTATAAATGTCAGCATCCCAAATATTTACAAAGAAGAGCTAGATGATATTTTGTGTGAACTGAAACTGCGATGCCAGATGATTGATTGATTTAATCTCCAACATACCTTCCAATACTATAAACAGTGTGGGACAAAGCAATTTGTCCAAACATCTTACACTACTTTTTATTTGTAAAAGTGTGCCGTCCATCCCTGACATGTGGTAACAATCTGGCCTTCAGGTCTTTACTTGTCAACACGTTTCCACATAAACTTTTTTTCTCTTTATACTGTGTGTTGATCAAGTCTCATTTTATACATTTTACTTCAAAAATGTAAAAAAATTCAAACAATTGAACAAATGATGCAAACAATAATGAAAAATATTAATGATGAAAAATAGTGCTAAGAATATTATAGTAGTAGTACGCATTAATAGTGCTAGAATATAAGATAAATATTATTCTAATCTTAGAATCCTTTTTATAGCACGTAAAACTGCAGTTCAAATATAAAGAATTTACAGTGGGGTCGAAAAGTCTGAGACCACAAAGAAAATATGAACAATCATATTTTGCGATTTTGAGAAATGTTATGGTGTAAAATGAATAATGAATATTTAAAATTATGTTCTAGGTCACAAATTAACTGAAAGTAAAAAAAAAAATTTTACAGAGTTTTCTTGCTTACTTCTTAAGTCACGCTGGAGAACACGATCATCCGGTTTTGTTCATGTCAGCTCTTGTTTATTCTGCTGTCATTAAGCATAATGGGAACATTCCTATAACTACGACATCCTGACATTTTTTCACTCTACATTTTATTCAAATTTGTTCAATAATTAAAAAATGGAAAAGTTTAAACCCTGGTTCTCTATGTATATTTCAACTACACTCTTAAAAATAAAGGTGCTTCGCGATGCCATAGAATAACCTTTTTGTCTAAATGGTTCCATAAAGAACCTTTAACATCTGAAGAACCTTTCTGTTTCACAAAAGCTTCTTTGTGGCGAAAGAAGCTTCTTCAGATTATAAAAAGATAAGAAAGAGATGGTTCTTTAAAGAACCTTTGACTGAATGGTTCTTTGTGGAACCAAAAATGGTTCTTCTATGGCATCGCTTGAAGAACCTTTTGAAGCACCTTTATTTTTAAGAGTGTAGCATGTTTTTTCCTTCTTTCTGCTTCCCTGTTAACTAAAAGTCAGTTGAAAGCAGAGGTACGTCAGAAGTCACATATCTTGGACAACCTTGCACGTATCATGGGAATGTACAGCATGGGATTAAAATCCTCATTCCACATGGATCCCACAGGGAAATGAATCTTGAAAAAACAGTCATGTTGGGGCCCTGCTGCTAGCCGGTATGAGGTTTTCTGTTTGATGGCGGTTTAGATTGTAGTTCAGTATAGTTTTAACTGAGACCCTGTGTCAAACCTGAATGGATACCCAGAGCTTACCCATATAGAGGTAATATCTTAATATCAAACAACACAAGAAACCCCTTATTTATGATATGAATATAATTTACAGTATAATGAAAATGAATGAGGATGGGGCTGTCCAACTCAATAAAAAAAAGACCATGAATAATTAATAATAAATAATTTGTATAATAATGTGATTGTATTTCTAGTCTTCTGATGTTTTACAGTACCTTTTATGATGCTTTTTTTGTGGTTGTTGTTGTCAGCAGTCCTTATTTCCCTCCGTTAAATGGAAAAGGTATTCACCTAAAAGTTCACCTTTTATGCTCTATGGCAGAAATAAGGTAATACAGATTTTTGGAAGGAATTCATATAAATAAATAATGAAAAGTCTCTGTATCAACAGTAGGCCACTGAAAAAAAGGCTAAAATGGCAAGTAGCTAAATATTTACACTTCTATTTGTAAAATGATTTGCACTCGCATGTTTGAGATTGCTGATTACACTAAGAATGTTCCGTGAGACACACACATAAACAAAATTAACTTAATAAACTTCATAATTACTTGCAGTAAGACAGCGCTTACTTTACACATTAGTAGGTGACAACAAAGCATCATCATCCCCAACATACCTCCACGGAGAACATTATTATAAAAAAATATTTTAAAATAAAATAAAAACCTTAAAGATTTAATAAAATGTCATTTAATTTCTCTTTTTCATTTTAAGTTTAAAAGTTTAAAATAACTAAACTAAACTTATTGTAGACATTAAAAAACAAAAATAAATAAATAAAATAAAAATAAAAAAGCCACAGAATTACTAGAACTTTAACTATATTTAAAACAGAAAATTTTAAAATCCAATAAAAAAATGCCAAGCCTGCAGCACTGGTCATACCCCACATTAATCAGAAGCTCGTCTGAAGATGCTTGCTGGAGATGGTAGATTAAGATTAAATCATTTCTTGTCTGCCTTTTAATCCTGCAACATCTGAGAGCAATTTTAGCCTCTTAGCCATGACCCATAGGTTCCTCGTGAAGCAAAGTGCAGAAACAGGAAAAAGAAGTGGCATGCGGCTGAAAATTATGAGGATCTGACTTGGATTTTTCAGGAGACCTTCTACATAAACTCCTTTACGTTTTTGTTAGAATGAAATACTAGCTATATTAAAGGACATTTTCAAATTGAAGAAGTTAAATAAAAATATAATTACGATTTCAGAAAGTGGATGTTGAACCAAATCAACTCTTGAATTTCTCCCTTGACTTCAGGAGGATCTTCCCCAACAGGTGGTTTAACCATATAGCCACTTTTTCAAAAGCAGAACAGGTGGGCAAAACAATGTATCACACAACTTCCTCATTACCTTGCTAATAACTCATCACAGTATTAGTTATGTATATTACCTGATAGCCCATCTCACTAACCTTTCTTCACAGCTGTTCATCCATACTTCTCCTAAAGCATTTAACCTTTTGATCATCTCAACCTCTGCATATCTGTAACCTTTTATATTTCAAGTAAAATACGATAAACATTGTTTGGTGGGATTGTTTTTCCCACACCAGTACATGACTCATTGCATTAAAATGTGAGGCCTCTATCCATAATATTGCATTCTTCTATGGATTATGGACTTATATTTTAGCCAGAAGTGGTGATTTGAATTTTTTAACCGTCTTACAAACACACAGCTTTTCACTTCATAGTAATTTAATTGATGGACTGGAGTGGTGTGGATTACATGTGGATTATTGTGATTTTTTCTGCTCCAATCATCAACAGATAAGGGAAATAAAGCATTAGTGTTTCTTTTCTACATGAAAGATGACCTCGCAGCACTTTTGAGTGACGTACTTGACCCACTCTTTGCCCGAGGGCTAATTCATAACTGACATGTCTGATCCAATTACGAGGCATGTGCTTTTAGAATGGAATTAGATTCCTGAATGGTTCCATCATAGTCTTCTGTACCTAGACTGGGACAAATCCCACCGGCTTCCAGAAACCGCTAGGCCTCATTTCTACCTGGAAGATGATCTGATCACAAGTGGTGGGCACTTATCAGGTAAATCAGGTAAAAACTTACAATGTTTATATTAAATTGTCATCAAGTTAAATACAAATTCAGCCGTATAAAATATTTTTTGTCGTGACACCCGTATCTGGTACTTGCCTAAAAATACAGGTTTATTATATGCGTACTTAATAGATTACACTAGCATTAGGCTCTTAGCCTTACCCTGCAGTTGGTTCACCCTTTGCCTGTGCTATCACTGAAACCACAGAAGCAGGTAGACAGCAGGCATGTGACCACACCGCAAACCTACTCGTTACCTCTGAGCACTTGTGATTGGATCACCGAAAATGTATTTCAATACCAGATGGAATCAGGGCCTCAGAGTACTCTTAAGACTTTTACTCAAGTTGTTTGGGAATTGGTGACTTGTAACGTGTAGTGGAGAAATTTTCACTGTAAGGTATCTGTACTTTTACTCAAGTATGGTTTTTAGGTACTCTTTACACCTCTGCCTCAGAGAAAATACCTCTCTTTTTTCTCCTGGTGTGTTCTTTCCTTTTGTCATGAATCCTGTCCTTGATTTTCGGTCTGCTCGCCACCAGAGGTCGCCTTTGCATTATATTGACTCTCACACCACACAGACTGTTACACGTCACCCTGGACTATATTTCCCATGTTCCATTACACTGATTACGCACTCAACTGCAGCCAATCACACACAATTTAAATATGAGGCGCTAACCACCGTTCAGGGCCGAGTGTTGTTTGCGCTTATCTCTCTGTCAGTGATAGCAACTTTATGGAGCCAGTTCCCTGTCCTAGTTTCTAGTAGTGATGGGAAGAGCAAGGCTTCGTGAAACACTGAAATAGTCGAAGCAAATGTGCCGAGGCTTTGAAACAATTCGACACCCGTCTCTACGGTGACACCTATTGGTAATTTTCAAGTATTGCTCTGAAACAGCATTGACAATGAATTAGTTAAGCGAATTGATGGATTATAACCTATATCAGAATAAGAATCAGAATTAGCCTTATTCGCCAGGTGTGTGCAAACACACAAGGAATTTGTTGTGGTTTTTTAAGGTGCTCCTGGTACATA
>NW_015505599.1:6580-6910 GCF_001515645.1 Sinocyclocheilus grahami | reverse complement strand
GGTTGTTGTGACTGCACCAGACAGCCAGTTGCTCAACCTCTTGTCTGTAAGCAGACTCGTCGCCATCTTGGATGAGACCGATGACTGTGGTGTCGTCTGCAAACTTCAGGAGCTTGACAGAGGGATCTTTAGAGGTGCAGTCATATGTGTAGATGGAGAAGAGCAGTGTGGAGAGAACGCAGCCCTGAGGAGCTCCGGTGCTGATGGTGCAGGTGTTGGTTGTAAGTTTTCCCAGCCTCACTAGCTGCTGCCTGTCTGTCAGGAAGCTGGGGATCCACTGACAGATGGAGGTGGGTACAGAGAGCTGGGTCAGTTTATTCTGAAGGGTGT
>NW_015505599.1:2962-6537 GCF_001515645.1 Sinocyclocheilus grahami | reverse complement strand
ATGTTGGAGGATGTAGTGCAATCCCATATTGACTGCATCATCCACAGACCTGTTTGCTCAGTAAGCTAACTGCAGGGGGTCCAGCAAGGGTCCAGTAATGTCCTTCAAGTAGGCCAACTCCAGTCTCTCAAATGACTTAATGACCACAGATGTTAAAGCAACAGGTCTGTAGTCATTAAGTCCTGTGATTTTTGGTTTCTTGGGTACAGGGTTGATGGTGGAACATTTGAAGCAGGAGGGGACTACACACAGCTCCAGGGATCTGTTGAAGATCAATGTGAAGATGGATGATAGCTGGACAGCACAGGCTTTGAGGCAGGCTGGAGAGACACCGTCTGGGCCTTTGGCTTTCCTTATCTTCTGCTTTCTGAAGGCTTTGCATACATCCTCTTCACAGATCTTGAAGGCAGGCTGAGAAACAGTAGGGGGAGGGTGTTAATGGCTGTGCTGTGAGACAGTCGGAGTGGGTGTGGGGTGTCAGACCAGTCTTTTGCTTTTTAAACCTACAGTAAAACTCGTTCAGGTCTTCAGCCAGTTGTTAATTGGCCTCAGTGCTGGGGAGATGGGGTCTTGTAGCTGGTGATGGCTTTCAGGCCTTTCCACACTGATGTAGAGTCATTACTAAAGCAGTTTTTTTGACTTTTCAGAGTAGCTTAACTTTGCCACTCTTATCTCCCTATTCAGTGTGTATTTGGCCTGTTTGTACAAGTCTTTGTCCCCACTCCTGTAGGCATCCTCTTTGGCCTGGCGAAGCTGTTTGAGTTTTGCACTGAATCAAGGTTTGTCATTGTTAAATGATAAATAAGTCCTGGTGGGAACACACATGTCCTCACAGAAACTGATGTAGGATGTCACGGTGTTAGTGAGCTCATCCAGATCAGTAACTGTAGCCTCGAAAACACTCCAATCAATAAGTTCGAAGCAGGCCTGTAAATCCTGCTCTGCTTCAGCAGTCCATCTCTTTACAGTTTTTACTACAGGCTTAGCAGATTTGAGTTTCTGCCTGTAGGCTGGTAGAACAACCCTCTACGCACACCTTGGCAATATAATCGCCATTCGCTAGTACATTTTTTTGTTTACTCGCCAGACTGATAAACTATTTTTCTCTGTAGCAGTGGTCCAGTATATTGCTGTCCCTGGTGGGGCATGTGATGTTCTGTCTATATTTAGGCAGTTCACTGGTGAGATTAGCTTTATTAAAATCACAGAGAATGATAATGAAAGAGTCCAGATAACGCTGCTCTGTGTGTGTGATCTAATCGGCCAACAGTTCTAGCGCGGCGCTCACACGCGCATCAGGAGGAATGTACACACTCACCAGAATAAACGAGGAAAACTCCCATGGTGAATAAAAAGGCTTACAGTTAATGAAGAGAGCTTCCAAATTTGGGCAGCACATCTTCTTTACAACTGTCACGTCTGTACACCAGCCTTCATTGATATAAAAACATAATCCACCGCCTCTCGTTTTCACCAACGACTCGGTGACGTGGTCTGCTCTGAACAACTGGAAGCCTTGTTTGTGCGGTTGAGGAGTTGTAGTTTGTCTGATTTATTTGCTAGGGAGCGGAGATTCGCCAGATGAATGTTCGGCAGCGGAGTCCTAAAACCACGCTGTCGGAATTTCACGAGCGCGCCGGCACGCTTCCCTCGCTTGCGTTGCCTGAAGCGCTTATATAGGAACGCAGCTCCTCTGACTAAAATGTCCAGTAAAACATCTGAATGCTCAAATGTTGGCAGAAAGTTATTTGGTGAGAAATGCTTAGATTTCCAAATACCTGCAGTACTCTGACTCTGCCACAGGGAAAACTGGGTACACTTGCTCATAACCTGATAATAAATGCTAAGTACTTTCCATTAAAAAAAAAGTTTTTAGAAATCTTAACATTGGAAGGAGTGCACACACTGTGCATGTTTTAAAATAACACCCAAGCTCTCTACAGCCTTCTTTTGGTCTAGGGTGAAAAAGGATGTTGCAGTTTCTTGTTGTACATGCCCTACCTGTCAAGTCATTGGGAAACCAAATCAAGTTATTCCTCCCACACCGTTAGTTCCAATCCCAGTGCTCGGTGAGTCTTGTGATCGTGGACTGTGTAGGACCACTGCCTAAATGTGTGTCGCAACTCGATTCCCAGAAGCAGTGCCTTTGCGAAAAATTACCTCCAACGCAGTCATTAAGGCATTGGTCAAATTTTTTTTAAACTTTTGGTCTGCCCAAGATAGTACAAACCGATCAAGGCACAAATTTTATGTCCAAGTTGTTCACTCAAACCTTGTGTTCGCTGGGTATCAGTCATCGTACTTCCAGTCCATATCATCCTGAGAGTGAGGGTGTGCTTGAGAGATTTCACCAGACACTTAAGGCTATGTTAAAGAAGTACTGCTGGGAGACAGGTAACGAATGGGACGAGGGTGTGCCATTTGTTCTTTTTGCTATTCGTGAAACTACTCAGGAGTCTCTGCAGTTTAGTCCAACTGAACTGGTGTTTGGACATAGTGTCCGAGGACCACTGACAGTTCTTAAGGAACAAATGCTGGGTCTTGACAACAGTTTAAGTCCTACAAAGAACATTCTTGATTATGTGGCCCGTTTTCGTGAACGAGTACAGGAAGCCTGTGCGTGTGCTAAAGAAGTTCTTGCTGAAGCTCAGTCTAGCATGAAACGACATTTTGATAAAACAGCAGTGTCTCGTTCATTTTCAGTGGGTGACAAGGTACTTGTGTTACTACCAATTCCAGGGTCTGCGTTGTCTGCACGTTTTGTTGGTCCTTATGAGGTAGTGGGTAAAAGAAGTGACACTGATTACATCATTAACACACCTGACCGTAAGAGACAAAAACGTACGTGTCATATTAATATGCTTAAAGCTTACCATTCCAGGGAAGAAGCATCTCACTGTTCAGAGGAGAATACGGGGCCCGTGGTTTCACCTATGGTTATGAGTCAGAACCATAATTTCCTTGTGATGTGGAGTATGATGTTGATGAGGTGAGATTACAGGGTGATCCGTTGCCTTTTACACCATTATCTAATTCTGAGATTTTAACTGATCCTTTTAAGTTGCTGTGTCATTTGACAGAAAAGCAGTGTACAGACATTGTAACCCTAATTCAGAGTTTTCCTCAGATATTTGGAGATGTACCCAAGCAAACTGACGTACTTTACCATGACATCACTGTTCGGGATGTTGCTCCTACTAAGCAACACCCCTATCGGGTGAATGCTGCAAAGAGGGCTGCAATGAACAAAGAGGTTTAATATTTGTTGCAGGAGGGTCTTGCAAAGCCCAGTGTTAGTTCATGGAGCTCTCCATCTATTTTAGTTCCTAAAGCTGATGGAACGGTTCGATTTTGTACCGATTATCGTTGAGTGAATTCTGTAACAGTACCAGATTGTTTCCCTTTGCCAAGGATGGAGGACTGCATTGATAATGTAGGGTAAACAGTGATAATTTAATAATTTAATAATTTAGCTCAAAGGGAATCATTTAAGATTTTAAAGGGAACTCCACCATTGATATGCAAGGGAATTAGGACAGAATCACTGTTTTACGGCGGATCACTGAGACGGCCAG
>NW_015505599.1:0-1628 GCF_001515645.1 Sinocyclocheilus grahami | reverse complement strand
TCTTGTCTGACATAAACTTCACCAGCCCGGAGATAAAGGAAAGGGAAGTATGTCGCGTGACTTACATTGTGCAAACATGTAGGATAACTTCTGTTAGACACACTAGGGAAAGGAGCGTGTGCAACCTTGTGTAAGTTTTGTTTTGTTAGTTAGTGAAGCTTTAGGTATGGCGTGTTGAACGCCGAATATTTCGTTATTTTCTGGTTTTGTTTTCAGTTAGTTTAGAGGGTGGAGAATTAGTTACTGAATGTTTTTCTTTTGTTATTTTCTTTTGTTTAGCACTGCTCATTTTCTTATTCTCCGAGGCTTTCCAAATTAGCCTTATTTTTTATGGTGTGTTTGGGCTGCATACACCACCACAGAACCTCCCGAGGTGGCGGCATTCACTATGGTGTCTCCCAGCAATGAACTCTCTGCCTGTCCTGTCACAGCTATGGAGGCCATCTGTGAACTCTCTTCCTGTCCTGTCACGGCTATGGAGGCCGTATGTGAACTCTCTGCCTGTCCTGTCACGGCTATAGAGGCTGTATGTGAACTCTCTGCCTGTCCTGTAATGGCTATCGAGGCCGTATGTGAACTCTCTGCCTGTCCTGTCACGGCTATAGAGGCTGTATGTGAACTCTCTGCCTGTCCTGTAATGGCTATCGAGGCCGTATGTGAACTCTCTGCCTGTCCTGTCGCGGCTTTTTTCTAGGCTTGATTGTGTTTATGGGGTGCAGTGTAACATGTGTTAATGCTTTGTTTAAAAATAAATAAATAAATAAATAAAAACATTATTTTTCACATAATTTACCTTTATTCTACACTGCTCTGTCCCTTCTCTTATGAACGCTCTGATGATTTCCTGTTTTTATGAAGCCCCTCCCTTAGAAATACTCAGCGGTCTCAGATTGGTTAGCTGGCCCAGTGTATTGTGATTGGCTAAACTGCCTAGTGCAGTCCAGAAACGTCATGCCCCTCACCTCAGAATGTGCTCCGTTTGTATTGTAAACAATGGCATCATCAATATTGCTTATCAATTTGAGCCCGATTGAGATCCAGAGAATATTAGTGAAGAGGATCATGCAGAACCTTGGCAAGCACGGCTCTTACAGGATGTGTCAGAATGGTATGTTTCTTTGTTTGTTGTTGTCTCAAACTTTTAGATACGCTGTTATATGTAAATGCTACTGCTTATGTAAGCTTCTAATATACTGTTATATCCTGATTAAAGCTTTAATACAGCAGAATACATGATTGCATTGTAGCATTTTTGTAATAGTAAGAAGTGTTTACCAGTAAGTATTGCTCGCTATCACAGCAACCGCGTGTGCATCCATGTTTTAAGGGGCCATTCACATGTCGCGCCTAAAAACGTGTGTAAAAGGCTAGGTGTGCCGTTTTCTCCTTTTTTCCAAGGTTGCGCTCCTGCTAAGCAACCATGACCTACGTTTCTTCTTTCAGACGAATCCAGTCAGAGTTATATTAAAATGTTTCCTTGCTCTTCCAAGCGTTTGAATGGGAGTAAGCGGGTGTTTCTGTTCAACAGTCCAAAAGTAGTCAAAGCACGCATATTCATAATACAATGTGCCTCACATGGCTCTGGGCAGTGAATAAAAGCCTACTGTAGCAAATCAATGCGTTTTTGT
>NW_015505598.1:2359137-2360556 GCF_001515645.1 Sinocyclocheilus grahami | reverse complement strand
TGATTCAGGTAATCAGCTCATTAGTAGAGACTCCAAGACCTGAAAATGGTGTGTCAGAGAAAAGAGACATGCAAAACATGCAGTGTTGGGGTGCCTCAAGGACCAGGGTTGGGAACCACTGCTTTAAAGGGTCATGAAACCCGACTACTTTTTCTGAGATTTTAGCAGAGATGTTTGTGTTGCACAACACTCTAAATTAAGTGGTGGATTAACTAACACCGCAAAACAGCACCAGAGAATAAATTCCTAGGGTAGTTCGTCCATCTTCTGTTGCTGGAATTAGATGGTTGAGATGACTGCAGAGACGGATTCTACATTTGTGAGATGGACACACTCCTGTTATTTTCAGTTCATCGGAGAAAAGGAGAAAAATGCTTCGCAATAAGTGCGACACCAAACTCTCAGAATGGAAAAATAGCATGAGTAAAACCTGGAAACACCTGGACTGGTGCCAAGCTATGGAGAGAGCCGTGGGGTCGGAGAAGAGAAAAAGGCGATGGAAGAGCACAGACAAGCAACAAAAAATAACTAAATCTGGTTTTATTAAATCATAGTCTATATGTAAAATGAATGAATATGCGAAATATTTGACTTAAATAGCCTAATTAACAGATTAACACAATAAAAGGAAAAGACTGAGCGATAGGCTATGCTGAGTTTGGTTCATATGCTATTTGTGTGGCGCGGCGCTCTACGAAAGTCCACGGAGAGGAAACCGAGATAACAGAAATAAAAGTAAACACACTGCAGTTTCTGTATGAAGTATTTTTTTGTTGTTTGTCTCCGCTGTTCGATCGCGCCGGCGCCTCACACACACACATACAGCATTGCAAACGTTGCAGCCTGTTCATTATCAGAATAAAATAGTCAACCAAACCAGATTTTCATAGATACACTGGTTAATTTAAATAGTGCGTACTGCATAGTAGCATCAATCGGTGCCGTTCAGCTATGGAGCCAGAATTATCTCAATAATAGTTCACGCAAAAGACGCGATGCACACATGAGAAATAATTCACGTGCACGAAAAAAAAATATATTCACAAAAACCAATTCACATGCACAAAATAAGAATATATATTCATAAAATACGTTTCACAAATGCAAAACACAATTCACAGATGTACAAATGTGTACAACATTTTTGAATGTTAAAAATTCATGAGTTTATCATGGGCTGTGAATGTGAATCACCTTGGATTTGTGTGTGAATTTTGAGACCTTTCTGGCAGCGAACTCCTCCCACGCGGGACACTCATACTATTTAGCCAATCAGATTTGATCAGATTTTGACCCTGTCTGTCGACCAATCATAACCCACTGTGGGCGTATGAATCGCGTGCCCTGGGTGTGCCTACCTGGATGCTGACGTCATCAGCGCGAGACCACCGTTCAAGTTATGATTTAGCAGAGGTAAGT
>NW_015505598.1:2348777-2353546 GCF_001515645.1 Sinocyclocheilus grahami | reverse complement strand
TGGAAATGAGGAAGTAGACTTGCTAGCAAAGAAAGCATTAAATCATACACAAATAGAAATTAAGTTAGCTTTAAGTAAAGCTGAATTCAAGAGAGTGATATCATTTGAAGTAAGTAAGAAATGGCAACTGTTGTGGAATAATGGGTCTAAAGGAAGACATCTTTTCCAGATTCAGGAGTGTGTTGGAAATGAGAGGAAAAGATACGGAAATAGGAAGAAAGATATCATCTTATCAAGACTAAGAATTGGACATACAGCATTAAACTATAGTCTTTATAAAATAGGTAAGCATAAATCGAGAAAGTGTGACAAATGTGGAGAATTAGAAACAGTGAAACATATTCTTTTTGAGTGTTCTGCATATGAAAGGGAGAGATTTCAATTAATGCAAGAATTAGGATGGCTGGGAGTTGATAATATTTCTTTAAAAGTATTGTTAGGAAATGGGTCGAGGCAATCAAGAGTGCAAGAAAATATGTTTAAATACCTGAAAAACACAGGAACAATAGATAGAATCTAGGTTTTTATTTTTTGGGGGGTTTTTTTTCTTTTTTCCCCCCTCTGTATTTCTTTCTTCCAAATGTATGCACACTCCACACTCCAGACTCCAGATCAGTAGGTGGCGGTAATGCACCTTTTTCGCTGGTTTGCCAAACTGCCATAAAACACCAGAAGAAGAAGAAGAAGAAGATGAATCGCGTGCCCTGGGCGTGCCTACCTGGATGCTGACTTCATCAGCGCGAGACCACCGTTCAAGTTATGATTCAGCAGAGGTAAGTGCAGTTGATCGTTTTATTTCGGTTAACTAGCCAAGTAAAGGTTTATCGTTTTATTTGTGCATGTTTACTTAAAACTTGGAAGTTAAATTTATCGTTTAGACACTCGCTAACATGAACAATGTAAGCCAGCGGCTGCTGTTTAGAGTATTATGATTTAATATTGATCAGTTCTTATGTTTATTTAATAAAGAATCATTATCCACGTGGATACCATACCACATTAAGATATTAGATTCAGAAACTCAGTGTAAAGCATAAAATAATGTTTTTACTGATGGGAAATGTGGTAAATAAATATAAGATTATGAAATATACTTTTTGTTTATTGAGAATATGAAAGAGCTGTCACAGCAGAGCTTGTCTTGTGTGTAAAGTCCTGTGATGGCTCGCATTCAAGTGATAACATGACCGTGCACATTTCATTTAAGTTTGTTTATGCTGCAGATACTATTTATTTCAGAATTGTGAGGCTGATAATGTATAAGTAGCTGCTGAGATTATTCCTACGTCATCCCCTGCGAATCTAGAAGTTTCATCCGGAAATGTTGCAACCCATTCTTTTTGAGTTCCAACAGCTTTTTAAGTCATGCATCATTACTACATTTTTAGTTTTGTTTATAACAGGACCCCATAACTTTGTACATGTTCAAGGTGTAACGCTTTATGCATTGTTAAATGCTTTTATTGTTCTGGTTATATGTCAGAATTAAAACATTCAAAACAAGTCAGTCGTTACAGTTGCTGTAGAGATTTATTAATTTATTCAAGTTTTCTGAGTACTTTGGGAATAAAATGTCCATGAAATGACCTGACCATGATTAATTGCAATGTGCCTGTAACATGAAATATGAGTGGACAATTATGGAGTACAAGCATAGCACAGTTGAATATATGCCTCTCGCATAGGTCTGAGATTGGCTTGATACCAGTTTGACGCTGTGCTAGAAGTTCACCAGTATTTAAACCTCAGTTACACTGAATGGCTGGTATAGTGTCCCATTTAGAGTCTTTAGCATTCTTTTCAAGTACATTTTATGGCTGAATGATAATTGTATCAGCGTAATACATCATGTGAAAAGTCAACTAATCAAATGTTTAAGATCCAGTCTTTCACCATCTCTCTCTGTCAGGACGTGCCAGGTCTGATATTCAAAGCAGTTAACACCTTGGCATGTTAACTCTTATATTTTTACAAGAGATGCAGATACAGAAAGCATGAGATAAAGTGATAAAATAACTGAATAATCTTTGTTGCATTCTTCTTTATGATCAGTCTTTGTCTGACCAGCATGCATTCCACAACTGTTACCAAGCACATACAACTGCTGCTTACCAAAATCATCTTGTGATGTAAAAATCTTTGAGATTACAATACACAACATAAGAATAGCATTAACAATGGTTAATCACAGTAATATAATATGAAAAGTAAATGAATGTTGATTACATTAAGAAATTAATACATAAAGGTGATGTACATGAAAGAGATAAAGATTAATGTGAATGAAGACGTCTGTAACGGTCATCCAGATGTTGTGCCAAAGTGTTTAAATCCTGAAAAATCAAGGAAAACAATTAGTGTGTATTAATTGAACACTGCGTACATTTGAATACAAATATCCCGTTGTTCATACACTGAGTTCTTGTGAGGTCTATTCATCATTATACAGCTATGGTTATGAGGGCAGGGTCAGCGCTAAGTGGGAGCTAGGCTGGACATTGGCCACCCAGCGTTGCTGAACAAAAACGGCAATGAGTATAATTCCTTTCTTCGTTTTGGCCAGACATTGTGGCTAACACAAGAAAGCTGCATTTTTGGGAACACTATCTGTATTCATAGCAGCCTCTGGCTTACATTATTCACATTTTTGAGTGTCTAAACGACCGATTTAACTTCCAAGTTTTAAGTAAACATGCACAAATAAAACGATAAACCTTTACTTGGCTAGTTAACTGAAATAAAACTGCACATACCTTTGCTAAATCATAACTTGAACGGTGGTCTCGCGCCGATGACGTCAGCATCCAGGTAGGCACGCCCAGGGCACGCGATTCATACGCCCACAGTGGGTTATGATTGGTCGACAGACAGGGTCAAATCTGATTGGCTATAGAGTACGAGTGTCCCGAGTGGGAGGAGTTCGCTGCCAGGAAAGTCTCAAAATTCACACACAAATCCAAGGCGATTCACATTCACAGCCCATGATAAACTCGTGAATTTTTAACATTCAAAAATGTGTACACATTTGTACATCTGTGAATTTTGTTTTGCATTTGTGAAACGTATTTTATGAATATATATTCTTATTTTGTGCATGTGAATTGGTTTTTGTGAATATATATATATATATATATATACAATGGGTATGGAAAGTATTCAGACCCCCTTACATTTTTCACTCTTTGTTATATTGCAGCCATTTGCTAAAATCATTTAAGTTAATTTTTTTTCCTCATTAATGTACACACAGCACCCCATATTGACAGAAAAACACAGAATTGTTGACATTTTCACGTGACATATTTCTTATGCATGTGAATTGGGTTACGCATGTGTGCATCGCGTCTTTTGTGGGAATTATTATTGAGATCATTCTGGCTCCATATTACTCACCCTCATGTCGTTCCAAACCCGTAAGACCTTCCTTCATCTTCGGAATGCAAATTAAGATATTTTTGATGAAGTCCAAGAGCTCTCTGATCCTCAATAGACAGCAAGGACACTACGATCAAGGCACAGAAACACAGTAAGGACATGAATGGTTCAACTGTAATTTTTTGAAGCTATGTAAATATTTTTGTGTGCAACGGAAAAAAATAGTGAGCAGATTCTTCTGCGTCACCCAAGTTGCCATTATTGAGAGTAACACGGTGCGTGTGTGCATTTCTCTGCTCGTAAACAGCGCACATGTTGCATGCATGTTCTCATGTTACTCTCAGGAATGATGGCAAACTGTCCAGGAAGAGAAAAAAAATAATTGAATGAAGTCGTTATATCTGTTTCCTTTGAGCGGAAAAAGTATTCTCGTGGCTTCGTAAAATTATGGTTGAACCCCTGATGTCATATTAACTATTTTAACACTAGGTGCGTTCGACTTGAAGCATGGCTACAGACGGCAGTCAACGAGAGTAGCCGCTTGCAGTCGGGAGTTGAAAACTGAGCTGTCAGACCGGACATTTCTGCTCCCGTTAGTGACGCTCTCGCGGTGTTTGCATACTCTATCACAGATTAAGTGAATTAAATGCAATATTTGTCAAATATACTGACGTTTCAGAAACATTTTCATGAGCAACAGATATACTGATTATATACTGCTTAATACAACGCCATCTGTTCAAGAATAAAGTTCAACGTAAATATATACTATTTAAATACTAATAAAGTGGGGGAATATATGCTTTCACTAGTGTTTTGTGATAAACGTGACTCAATATAACATTGCGACTACAGAAAAAAAGCTTTTACTGTTCTAAAAACACAGATTTGTGGCTATTATTGGAATTGAAAAGGTTAGAATAATGCCGAAACACAAGTGATCGTTGTCATGCGGTGAATCTGGCCAATCGTGAAACAGCTGTGTCGTCATCAACGCTCCTGCAGTCGCTCTGAAAAAGCTGCGCCAGCTGAGTCAGCCGGCTGCTCTCGAAACACTATCGCGGTACTTTGATGCCACACGTGACAGTGATGTGGCATCTGCACCTGTTCAAGTTGGACAAAATTTCTAACCGGCATGCACTGCTTCAAGTATTCAAGGTTAGAAATCTCTCGGATTTCATCAAAAATATCTTAATTTGTCATGTGTTGTCATGTGGTGAATTCGATCCAATTGTGAAACAGCTGTTATCATCGGCGCTCCTGCAGTCATTTTGGAGAAACTGTGCCGGCTGAGTCAGCCGACTGCTCTCGAAACGCTCTTGTGGTGCCGTCGGCACTGTTTCAAGTCTGACTAAATTTTTAACCGGCATGCATTTATTCAATTCAGCCACCAA
>NW_015505598.1:2346485-2347095 GCF_001515645.1 Sinocyclocheilus grahami | reverse complement strand
GACTAAATTTTTAACCGGCATGCATTTATTCAATTCAGCCACCAATTGGTCTGCACAGTGCTGCATGAAGTCGAACACACCTTTATTCTGCCTGACAGAATTAAGGCCATGCCAAAGATGGAGTGGTTTGACAAACCAGATAATAGCGGTGTTTCAGCACCGCCCAAGTGCGGATGAAATATAATAGCCATAAACTGATTTGAAAAACAAAACAAAAAGTCAAGCCGAAATCTCATTTCCAGTTTGTTAAACTAAACAAAAAATGAACACAAAGGAACATTTACATAACACTGATTTGAAATAAAGAAAAAACAATGCTATTGGATGGTGTTTAAACAAATCTTTGTTCAGATTTACTAACTATTAATTTACAAGAAATAAATCTCAGTACTGTTACTCCATACTAATCCACTATACTAACTACTGGAAAAAAAGTGTCTGAGACTGCCCAGGGTGCCATTGTCAAAAACATACTGTGGCATGTGGGATGGTGTCTAATAAACAGCCAATGGGTGGTGTTGCTTAATATTTAGAGTACATGAGACAGTTTAGTTTCTCTTATTCAGTTCACACACTCAGACAGGAACAGAGGGATTCTGAACAACAAAAA
>NW_015505598.1:2339896-2343747 GCF_001515645.1 Sinocyclocheilus grahami | reverse complement strand
TTAGCAGATGCTTTTATCCAAAGCGACTTACAGTGCATTCAGGCTTTACATTTTTTACCAGTATGTGTGTTCCCTGGGAATTGAGCCCACGACCTTTTGCGCTGTTAATGCAATGCTCTACGACTGAGCCACAGGAACATATATATATATATACCTTCCTACGTGTACTGCGTTAGGCTAACCGAGACTTGTCATTTGCACTTATATATTGTTGTTCTTTTGTTAGTTTTGACTGCTTTTATTGTCCTCATTTGTAAGTCGCTTTGGATAAAAGTGTCTGCTAAATGACTAAATGTAAATAATGCAAAAGGACAACAGTAAACACTCAATTTTCAGTTAAAGGCAGTTCATCGCTGACTTCAGTGATGTCATCATCCAGCTCAGTTCAGTTTAAACAATATCTGTGCAATCAAGTCAACGATATTGCTGGAAATTAAGTGTCCCCAACTAATCAAGCCAGAGGCAACAGCGGCAAGGAACCAAAACTCCTTCGGTGACAGAATGGAGAAAAAAACCTTGGGAGAACCCAGTCTCAGTCGGGGGGCCAGTTCTCCTCTTGCCAGATGAACCAGCAGGTTGTTCCATGCTGCAGAAAAGTCAGATTGTGCAGAGGACTTATCTGGTTCCCGTGGTCTTGTCCCGATGGCCGTCTAGGAGTCAAGGTCTTCACTAGGGATCTGTCTCTGGGGCTCATCTAGTTGTCCTGGCCTCCACTGACATTCAGGGCTGTAGAGGTCATCTCTAGGTGATCCACCATCTGGGCTGGATACGGACTGGATCCGTGTGACTGTAGTGACCATCTGATCTGGATACAGACTGGATCTATATAAGAAAAAAACTGACTAATATTAGCGTAGATGCCATTCTTCTTACGATGTAACCAGTACATCGGGTGATATAGGAAGTGTTCCTGGTTCCGGCTGACCTAATTGATGCAGCCTAACAATACTTTAATGAATTTGAATATTAGAAAAGTATCAGTGTGTTATGTGTAAGCCAGGGTAAAGAGATAGGTCTTTAATCTAGATTTAAACTGACAGAGTGTGTCTGCCTCCGAACAATGTTAGGTAGATTATTCCAGAGTTTGGGCAATAAATAGGACATTTTGATATTCTAGGTATTATCAAATGGCCAGAGTTTTGAGAACACAGCGGACGTGGAGGATTATAATGCGAATAAGAGCTCGCTCAGGTACTGAGGTGCTAAACCATTGCGTACGCATATGTGGGGCAGAGCTATCAAAATAGGGGCGAGACCCTTTTGGGGTAGGGGTGTGTTTGTTTTGGTGATTTCA
Organism: Sinocyclocheilus grahami; assembly: GCF_001515645.1. Taxonomy (NCBI): domain Eukaryota; kingdom Metazoa; phylum Chordata; class Actinopteri; order Cypriniformes; family Cyprinidae; genus Sinocyclocheilus; species Sinocyclocheilus grahami. The sequence continues at coordinate 2,342,453 of NW_015505598.1, read as the reverse complement.
AATGTCAACATTGGCTACCAGAAATCGCTTACCCCACCTTTAAGCGTGCAGAACAGCCACCCAATAAAGCATTACAATAATCTAACCTTGAGGTTATGAACGCATTAATTAACGTTTCTGCATTTGACATTGAGAGCATAGGTCACAATTTAGATATATTTTTGAGATGCAAAAATGCAGTTTTACAGATGCTAGAAACGGGGCTTTCAAAGGAAAGATTGCTATCAAATAGCACACCTAGGTTCCTAACTGATGATGAAGAATTTACAGAGCAGCCATCAAGTGTTAGACAGTGTTCTAGTTTATTACATGTGGAGGTTTTAGGTACGATAATTAACAGTTTTTTTTTCAGAATTTAGCAGTAGGAAATTACTTGTCATCCAGTTTTTTATATTGACTATGCATTCTGTCAGTTTTTCAATTTGGTATGTTTCGCCGGGCCGTGAAGAAATATAGAGCTGAGTATCATCAGCATAACAGTGAAAGCTAACACCGTGTTTCCTGATGAAATCTTCCAAGTGTAACATATAAAGCGTGAAAAGTAATGGCCCTAGTATTGAGCCTTGAGGTACTCCATACTGCACTTGTGATCGATATGATACCTCTTCATTCACTGCTACAAATTGTTGGCGGTCAGATTTGAACCATGCTAATGCACTTCCACTAATGACAACAAAGTTTTCTAGTCTATTCAAAAGAATCTTGTGGTCGATGGTGTTGAACGCAGCGCTAAGATCCAATAGCACTAATAGAGAGATACAACCATGATCAGATGATAAGAGCAGGTAATTTGTAACTCTAGTGAGAGCAGTCTCAGTACTATGATATGGTTTATTTCCTGACTGGAAATCCTCACAGATACCATTTTTCTCTAAGAAGGAATATAATTGTGAGGATTCTACCTTTTCTAGTATCTTTGACAGAAAAGGGAGATTCGAGATCGGTCTGCAATTAACTAGATTTTTGGAGTCAAGTTGTGTTTTTTTAATGAGAGGCTTAAAGCAGCACTATGTAACTTTTTCTGTATTCAAAATTATCAATGTATATAATGAGCGAATACATCATGAATTCATCTTCCAAACCGTGTTTTTGTCTTATTCCAAATCACTATGGTACGTATGGTATAATACGTACTTATATTTGGACTATTGTAGACTGGTCGGGTCGTCACCGCTGCGGAGTAACATATACCTGCGTGAATCGCCATAGACATAAACTTAGAGAAGTAGCTCCGGTTGGGATGTTCTTCTGCGGGATGTGTGCAGTTCTGTTTATTAACCGCTAGAGCACCAAAAGTTACATAGTGCTGCTTTAATAAAAGACAATTTGAAGGTTTTTGGGGCATATCCTAATGACAATGACGAATGAATACTAGCCAGAAGAGGATATATGACTTCTGGAAGCACCTCTTTTAGGAGCTTAGATGGAATAGGTCTAACATACATATTGTTGGTTTAGATGATTTAACAAGTTTATACAATTCTTCCTCTCCTATAGTAGAGAATGAGTGGAATTGTTCTTCAGGGGATCTATAGCATACTATCTGATGCTATACTGTAGCTGACGGCTGCATGGTTACAATTTTATTTCTAATAGTATCGATCTTGGAAGTATAGTTCATAAAGTCATTACCGCTGTGCTGTTGGTAAATGTCAACACCTGTTTATGCTTTATGTTTCATTAATTTAGCTACTGTATTGAATAAATAAATATAGCACACAACATCTAGGCCCAGGTCTCTGCCGACTTTGGGGCTTGTGGCATTAAAGCCCTAGGAGGAGATAGAGTTGGGAAATTTGTTCTCAGAAGAATAAAGACACTCAGAGGCTGTTTCAAATCACACCCTTCACCCTCATTCACTATTCCCTAGATATGTTTACTAATATAGTCCACCTGACAGAGAGAATACAGACACTGATGAACACGAAGGAAAGAGAAACAAGGACTGAAAAAGAAATGAGATGAGCAGAAACACAAGAACTACAACTGACTTCCAGAAAAAGACATTACATTTCTCAAGAAGACATTAAATCTCGCAATATCTCAGCAGAGGATGATTAAACAACTCCAAAAACAGCATCACCAGCTTCATTACCAGGGGCGATTCTAAGATTTTAGTTTTAGGGGGGCTAAGCCCCAATTGAGGTTATAATAATAAAATAAATAAATATATATATATATAAATAAAATAAAAAATGACTGACTAATGTGGTAAGGTGGTAAACTAAACTTATTGCAGTATTTCACTGTATTGCATAGATATATATAGCATTTGAGATAGGTATAGCATTTGAGTACTGAATAAGCCAAATACAGGTCTTCCTGAATCCTGATCTCTCTCTCTCTCTCTCTCTCTCTCTCTCTCTCTCACACACACACACACACGTTTACTTAGCTCTCTAATTTCATATTCATTCCGTTGTCTGACAACAGAAACAGTAAAATATATAAATGAAAACAGTTTTGTTGAGAATTTGGCTGCATCAAAATACAGTACGTGGGCACAGAGATACAAACAAATGTAATAATAAATAATAAATGTACATTTTGCATGTTC
>NW_015505598.1:2330224-2339886 GCF_001515645.1 Sinocyclocheilus grahami | reverse complement strand
GTCAAGTTGTGTTTTTTTAATGAGAGGCTTAAAGCAGCACTATGTCACTTTTTCTGTATTCAAAATGATCAAAATGTACATAATGAGCGAATACATCATGAATTCATCTTCCAAACCGTGTTTTTGTCTTATTCCGAATCACTATGGTACACTTATAATACGTACTTATATTTGGACTATTGTAGCCTGGTCAGGTCGTCACCGCTGCGGAGTAACACATACCTGCGTGAATCGCCATAGACATAAACTTAGAGAAGTAGCTCCGGTTGGGATGTTCTTCTGCGGGATGTGTGCAGTTCTGTTTATTAACCGCTAGAGCACCAAAAGTTACATAGTGCTGCTTTAATAAAAGACAATTTGAAGGTTTTTGGGGCATATCCTAATGACAATGACGAATGAATACTAGCCAGAAGAGGATATATGACTTCTGGAAGCACCTCTTTTAGGAGCTTAGATGGAATAGGTCTAACATACATATTGTTGGTTTAGATGATTTAACAAGTTTATACAATTCTTCCTCTCCTATAGTAGAGATTGAGTGGAATTGTTCTTCAGGGGATCTATAGCATACTATCTGATGCTATACTGTAGCTGACGGCTGCATGGTTACAATTTTATTTCTAATAGTATCGATCTTGGAAGTATAGTTCATAAAGTCATTACCGCTGTGCTGTTGGTAAATGTCAACACCTGTTTATGCTTTGTTTCATTAATTTAGCTACTGTATTGAATAAATAAATATAGCACACAACATCTAGGCCCAGGTCTCTGCCGACTTTGGGGCTTGTGGCATTAAAGCCCTAGGAGGAGATAAGAGTTGGAAAATTTGTTCTCAGAAGAATAAAGACACTCAGAGGCTGTTTCAAATCACACCCTTCACCCTCATTCACTATTCCCTACATATGTTTACTAATATAGTCCACCTGACAGAGAGAATACAGACACTGATGAACACGAAGGAAAGAGAAACAAGGACTGAAAAAGAAATGAGATGAGCAGAAACACAAGAACTACAACTGACTTCCAGAAAAATACATTACATTTCTCAAGAAGACATTAAATCTCGCAATATCTCAGCAGAGGATGATTAAACGGCTCCAAAAACAGCATCACCAGCTTCACGCATTACCAGGGGCGATTCTAAGATTTTAGTTTTAGGGGGGCTAAGCTCCAATTGAGGTTATAATAATAAAATAAATAAATAAATATATAAATAAAATAAAAAATGACTGACTAATGTGGTAAGGTGGTAAACTAAACTTATTGCTTAGACATGAACAAGTTCTTTGAAAAACATGTCTACTGTCTTTGAAACATGTCTAGTCTTCATGCTCCATGTTGAGTATGGTTTCACTAATAATAAACATACATTTGCATTAATCAACATTGGCATGGACAAATATGGATGCTTTGAGTATTAAACATTTAATAACATAAATGCTACAAATGTGCCAAATTCAGGAGAACTTTGGAGCTCAAGCTTTGAGGTTCACATTAGTGCTCTTTTTTGGAAGAAAAAAAATGTCAAGGATGGAATGGATGCTCTTTATGCTTGATACAAAATTTAAAGAGTTGGTCAGTCACTGCAGAGATAATTATCATGTGATCAACAGTAAAAATGAGATTAAATTAACTTATATCACAGAGCTTCTAGAGAAGATTGATGAATTCATCAAACAGAATAATCATCAGTATTACAATAATGATATTTACTTAAAGCCTCGATCCAAGATCAGAATAGAAAAGGAAAAACAAGAAGAAAAAAAGGTGAACAAAACAAATGAGCAAGAGGAAGAGATGAAACAAGAGCAAATAAAAATAGTGTGGGACAGATTTGCAATGGGCAGCCACAAGAAACTGACGCCAATAGAACAAAACTTGATCGGAGCAGGTAAGAACATTTAATAAATTAATACACTTTTTGACACAAAACTCTTAAAAAAAATTAACAACTAGGCTATGCAGCTTTATGACGTCATGCTACAATTTAATGGCATGCAAATGTTATTCTCAGACAAACACATAAAATACAACACAGAACAAGTACATAACTCCATTACTTGAGTGAATAAGTACATATGCTGCTGGTCAAATATCACCCCATTACAAGTGAAAGTTGTAAAGGCAGATTTTTATTTAAGTAAAAGTACAGAAGTACTTGCATTTAAAAGTACTTAAGTACCAAAAGTAAATTTCCTTTTTTATGCCAATGCACTGTTTTATTATTGTTGTATGTAATACTTACAATACCTCTGAAGCAACTTACAATACATTATGCCTACTGAATATACTGACATGTAGTATCTTTGGAGTAAAGAGCGTTTAGAACAGTGGTCTCAAACTCAATTCCTGGAGGGCCACAGCTCTGCAGAATTTAGCTCCAAATCACACCTGCTTGGAAGTTTCTAGTAATCCTGAAGACCTTCGTTAGCTAGATCAAATGTGTTTTATTAGGGTTGGAACTGTGCAGAGCTGTGGCCCTCCAGGAATTGAGTGTGAGACCAATGGAATGTTAAAAACTTATAGAAATGAAACAAGTGAGTTGACACAAAATACAATTTTATTTAACACCCCTACCCTTCCCCACAAAAGCAGCATGGTAGTGATCTCACACAGTTCTGGCAGTGTGTGCACTACATGTAGCCATTCAGCACACAACTGTACTTGTATAACTTTACAATAGCAACACTGCTTTAACTGAAAAAAAATTGATTTATTTGACATCAAAACAAATTTTCAAATATGCTCTCTAACTGCTCTTGCAGCACATTGCTACAATTTTATTTAACACCCCTACCCTTCCCCACAAAAGCAGCATGGTAGTGATCTCACACAGTTCTGGCAGTGTGTGCACTACATGTAGCCATTCAGCACACAACTGTACTTGTATAATTTTACAATAGCAACACTGCTTTAACTGAAAAAAAAATAGATTTATTTGACATCAAAACAAACAAATTTTCAAATATGCTCTCTAACTGCTCTTGCAGCACATTGATGTCATGCACCGAAGGTCTGTGCAGTGCTGCTTCAAGTCAAACACCTTTTGTGCTTTAAGAGATGCACAAGATTTGTTCTGTGGCTTTATAGGTAATACTTTTGTTTACACAATTTTGCAAAATCAGACAATATTGTGTCTAATATATAGCGCAATATTAACTTCTTGAATTGTTGTAAATAAATATCACATTTGCAACTGGTCAGTGTTCAAAAAATGCTGGGAAATCACTTCACATAACCCTACAAGAGTGATTACTGATATACTGAAAGAAAGTCAAGTTTTAGAGAAGAAAAAAATCAGCCACTGGCTTTCAAAGCTGCTACATAGTAATGACTTTCTACTTCGAAGACCTTGATAGAAATGTAGTGGAGTCAAAAATATTATATTTGTCTTTCAAATGTATATAGTGAAGTTAAAGTCATAAGTTTCCAGAAAAAAATATTACTCAAGTAAAGTGCGGATACTCAAAATGTGTACTGAAGTGCAGTAGCTACTCAAGTAAATGTACTTCATTACCGTCCACCTCTGGTCAAGGGACAATGCCAAATGGGCTGTACATACTTTAAATATGCAGTAAACAACATGGATAATTTAGGTTTTTCTTTATATTTCATTAAAGTTTTGATCTGATTTGCATAATATTTACAGTGCATATCATCTAGAGACATTTCAAAGAATAAAAACCTAATGGATCTTTACTTTGAGAATGCTTTTTAGAAAAATATTACCAAGATATTCTGACAAATTGTACCATATTCCACCTTGAAACTACAATTAAATAATGTGTACAGCAAGTTATTGTTGTGTATAATGTATAAACAGGGCTTAATTTGTGCCGGAACAAGCCGAATCCGGATCCGGCGCCTCTGAAATCCGATCTGGCACCTCATTTTGGCGGATCCCCCTCCTCACACGCCAATGAAAGACGTTCGTGTTGACCTATATCATGCATATATTTCATGAAAAATCTTCTATTATGAGCACGCTTACGCACATTTACATTTGAAATAAACTTCAGCATGCAAAAGACGCGACATGAGGCTGCTCACTCAAGACCGAATGCACGGATCCATACTGTTACACATGCGTTTTCTTTCTAAACGGTTTACATTTAGGACATTTAGGATGGCCATTTAGACATAATTTTGTGTGTATTTGATCGCTTAAGCTCAACAAACCACTAAAAATAAATATTATATAATACTCGAGAGGCGACTTTATACGCACGCGCTTTGGATGTGACTGTGAGAGCACAGAATACAGCCTATGGAGCGCACGAGTACCAAATGGCTTAAAATACTTAAAAATATGTGCAAATAATACATTTTTGTGACAATGCAACAATGACCCAATTAGTCAAGTGACAGTTCTGTCAGCTGTCCCGAAATGCGAGTGAAAGTCTTGTATCGCAGCGTGCAGCAGGTCACTGTAGCGCAGACAAGATACGCCGATGTGAAGCGTGCTCTGAGAGAGTTCAGGGTTTCAAAGGCTAGTTTCAAATAACTGATTTAATATTATAGTTTGTGTGGATTTATTTGTATTATTCTAACCTACATGCTATATTGAATAAATGCAGGAATTATCATTATAATCTTGAAAGCTGCGGGAATGAGTAAAACTGTGCAATATAGCTACACAGTAAAATCCCGAGTGTTAAATTTACACTGCTCGGAGCATATATGGTCCCACTCTAAAAGAGTGTTAAAGTAACACTGAAGCAGTGTTAAAGTTAATGAGACAATTATGTGATTAATTAAGTGTTGATCGAGCATTAGTGATGAACACCTGCTGTTAACAAGCAGAATCACTGAAGAAAAGAGAAACAAGAACTACAACTGACTTCAGCCACAGCCTTAGATGAAATCAACTAAAATAAAAGAAGGCGTTAAATCTCTCAAGAACTCAGCAGAAGATGATTGAACAACTCTACAAACAGCATCACCAGCTTCATGCATTACTAACCAGTTAGACTATCTAAAACAGAAGTTCTTTATTGAGAATTAATGTTTAGATGGGGTTTTTTTCAACTTACCGTTTTTGTGAATAGTGGTTGCTTTAGTTGCCTCTTGACCCTTGACATTTTAAATTTAAGTTTCTCTTGGGCTGGCACATTTGTGTGTATTGAACATATGTGATGGCAAGGAAGTTATGGTAAACTCATGTCATGTGTAGTTTTGGGTCATTCTTGAATGTTTTGTTCGTTTTGAACGAATCTTTAATGTGACTCGGGAAGAACGAGTCGTCTCGGGGAGTGATTCGTTCTGTCACGCATGCGCAACATCCTATAGGTTCTGTACTGGAATTAGTCAAGTAGTTCACCTGGTTCGAGTCTTCGGGTTTGAGTCATTCATTCATCACGTGACAGCCCCGTAAGCCCAAACCCGAAGACTTGTCAGATAAGAGGTGGTGAGCTAATCATAGACTGAAGACCCAGGTAAACAATGAATTAATCTTTTCTGTTTCTTATAGCAGTTTTGTATTGTTTGTAGTGTGATCAACGTTTGCGTAAGTAGTAGACATATTAGGGAAGTAACACGTAACACTTTAATTATATTTTGTAAAAATTAACGAAATGACTCGAAAAAAGTTTCGTTCATTTTGCTGAACGAGACTCAAAGGTCCGAGTCGGTAAAATGATCCGAACTTCCCATCACTAGTCATGTGTCTGAGTCTCTGATGGAAATGTTTTTAAGACTGTAGTGTTTTTATGATTTCTATATTGTTGCAGTTATATGTGATAACGTGAGAAAAACCTTCTTAAACGATTTTTATAAATAAGGTTCATAAAAAGGTTTCAATTCTGTCACTCATAGACGTGAAGAATCAGCATGTGAATCTCAGCAATGGTGACAAAATATTCTGATAATTTTTGTGTGATTTTTGAACATCACAAAACAAGGCAGTAAAAAGTCACAACAAAAAATAACTAAAATAAAAGCAAATAGTAAAAAGAAAAGAAAATACTAAGACAATGCAGCTGCATAATTTATTCATGTCACAATGCATGCTGGGAGCCATGGATGAGTTATGATTGGTGCACCCAGAATGCAATGCAACATGAATCTGTCTGATGATCATCACCATTGTTGAGATTCATATGCTGAGTCTTCATGTCTGTGTGTCTAAACAGCACAGACGGCCTTAACTAGTGTGCAAAATGTTTTTAAAGCTCTTCCTATTATTTCATTAAAATACAGTTGTGATCAATAACAAACTATATTGCGCATTACCACTAATGACATCAGTGAACCCAGCTACTACATGAAAACAATGTCATTATCAAAAAAAACTGCCAATATAATCTAAACACATTTTCTCTTAGTTTTTCTTGTCATAACAAATGTTTCATAAACACAATTACAGCAACCAGAGAAAAACTAATGTTAAAAAGTCAAGGGTCAAGAGCCCAACTAAAACACGTATCTCCACAACGGTGACTTCAAATTGTATTATTTTCAATAAATATTAACGTCTAAATCTCTGTTAATTCTTAATAAGAGAATTATTTAAGAGAGAAGCTTTGTTCCGGGACCTCGCAATTTACAAATTAAGCACTGTGTATAAAATATTATATAGTTTTATATAGCACATAAAAAAGTAATATCATTTTATTTCTCCTATTTTTATCTCCTCTAATCATATCAGATCTCAGGATCGTGTTGGTGGGTAAAACTGGAATAGGTAAGAGCGCATCAGGAAACAGCATCCTGGGACAAAAGATATTCGGAGAAAAATTGTCTTCGCAATCTGTGACCGAGAAATGCCAACAACATCAGCAGATGGTAGATGGTAAAATCATCTCAGTGATCGACACTCCAGGACTGTGTGATACATCAATGAGTGAAGAACAACTGAAGAATGAGTTAGTGAAGTGTGTCGAGATGTCTCTTCCTGGTCCTCATGCATTTCTTCTTGTCATTAGACTGGACGACAGATTCACAAATGAACAGAAAATTACAGTGAAATGGATTCAGAGAAACTTTGGAGAAGATGCCACTCATTACACCATCATTCTGTTCACTAGAGGAGATCAGTTAGATATACCTATAGAGGAGTTTCTGACAAAAGATAAGGCATTTAAAAGCTTAATTGAACAGTGTGAAGGCAGGTATCATGTTTTCAATAACGGAGATACAAACCGAGATCAAGTAAATAAACTGCTGGAGAAGATAGACACAATGGTGATGGAGAACGGAGGACAGCATTACACCAGTAACATGTACAATGATGCTCAGAGAAAAATCAGAGATGAAGAAAGGAAGATGAGAGAGGAAGAGAGGAGAAGAATGGGAGCATATGTAGAAAATATAAGGCAGGAAGAAAAAAACAGGCTGAAAAAGAAGGCAAAAAATGTAGCATTAGTGGCAGCAGCTGTAGCAGGTGCAGGAGCAGCAGTTACTGGAGGCGCAGCATTAGTTGCTGCTACTGGAGGAATAGCACTACCTGTAGTTTTAATCGGAGGAGGAGTGCTTATCTCGGGAGGAACAAGTGGAAAACTTATTGCAGATAAAATTAAAGAAGCAAATTCAGTCAGGGGTGTAAACTCTATTCCCCCTGACTGTTAACCTAACCAAAACTAGCAATTAACCCCCTCCAATATGTATCCTACAGTCTTTCGATATACATTGGATATACAGTTAATATACATAGCAAAATAAATCATTTAAAGGACTAGTTCAGCCAACAATTAAAATCTCCTTATCTTTTACCATGACCGGCCAAGATGTATATAACTTTCTTTCTTCAGCAGAAGAGGAATGCCATCTAATGGCATCTAAATTTTGGATTTGAAAGATGGATTTTTATCCATCTCAAGTGAACAGGGTTAAACGTAGACCACAGTGTAAAAAAAAATGGTGAAATGCATGGCAGCACAGTGTGCCAAACCTCTACCATTAATGGAAATAATGGTTAAATATTATTTTAAAAACTGTAAATGAGTGGTAGAAGCAGCTACCAAACTGTTAAATTACAGTAAAATATTTTTTTCTTTAAAACGTTTTACAAAACACACTGTTACTCTACAGGTATTTTCTTGATTATTATTATTATTATTGTATTATTGTACATTCTCTGTAAAAAGTAAATCTTTGCAATAAACCATTACACTGTAAATCAAATGTTGTAAACAATGGCCATATTCTGAAAGTAACACTTCTTTTTCATTAAAACTGTAAAATCTCATAGAAAACAATGCATTCTGGGTAATATTTGTTGTTTCCGAGAAAGGCCCTGTCCCAAATGGAACCCTAAACCCTCGCGGTCTTCGCACTCGCAAACTTCCCTAAGCACTTCCCCTCGGGGGAATGCCCGCAGCCATTTTGAAGTGCGTTCCACTTCGTGAAGTGAACAGGGGAAGTTTATATGGACAGACCCTCGAACCCTGCTGCAAATGAGGTGTGGTTTCACGTTTTGTCACGCGAAACCACAGCAGCGTGCACGGTCTGATCCGGACTTTGGCTCTGGTCCAGAGACGCAAAAAATATTAAACACTTTTAAAACTACACAGCCTCAGCATGATTATGATCACTATTTTGTTTTACTAAGAGTTTCATATTGGATCTAGGGGTAATCTATTATTAGACTGTGGCTGTCAAATGCGACTTTACTGAGCTCAACGGCTCTGGCTGGCCCGAGCAGATATAAACAAAACGCTATGTCCCACCCTGTCTTCCTGTTTCAGTTGAAATTACTTCACCACATAGAATAATGCTGTGTAGCGTCTGCGTAAAATCATGCATGGTATTTTTGGTTTATGGCTTAAGAGACCCCTTTTAGCCTTTGACATTTGCATATAAATTACAGTCCTGGTCACAGACTTTACATTTATATGGGGCTAAATTGCCAAATAATTCTCCCCACTATCAAGGAGATGTTAAGCAGTCCACCACTATCATCTCCCCAACTGACTTCAAACAGTTTCCAAAGAGAAGTAAATGACCCCCCCAAAACCAAGCAAATGGGCCATAAAGGGAGACAAAGGAAACTTTTGTCCAGCTCAAAAATTCACGCCTGGTATTGGCTATTCCACCCAGAGGGGGGTGTGGATAGAAAACCCTCAAACGTCATTAGCTCGAAATGATCTTTGCTCAGAAAACCTCTTCTTTTGAGATGACACTTACTAAGACTCTCAAGACTCTCCTCTTGAGTTTGTTTTTCGGCAGTTTTTATCTTCAAGTAACTTCGATTCGCTGTGGACTTTCCTATCTTCAGAAGAACCAGGAGTAAACTTCCAGCTCACTCCTAAAGAACTAATCAAAGACCTCCGTTATCTACTGCATCAGGACTCTTGTTCAGCAATCGAAGCCAAATGCAAGTAACCGTTCACAATTATTTAGATGCGTGTTTAAGTTTCAGCCCCTTTTAATGTGATTTTTGATTCTCTGATGTTTCTCAAAGGTTGTGTCTAAAATTGATGTGAAATACTGCCATCCTTTACTTTCCTCTCTCTTTTCCTTACTTTGTTACATTCTGTATGTGTTTTGCTTAGTTAGTTGTAATAACTTTGATTACTTAATTTTAAGGGAATTAATTATTATTAATTCATTCAGGTTTTGAAAGGACTCGAATGAAAAAGTCGAGGTCCACCTGATTAAACTGGTTTTTAATTTAAATGGATTCCACCCTATCAGCTACTCGGCCAGCGAGAAGTTAATGTCAG